>NW_017259192.1:4896182-4925086 GCF_001594045.1 Atta colombica | reverse complement strand
AATATATAATAAAATAATATATATAATAAAAAAATATATATATAATTATATATAACTATAAAGTTACAAAGGTGTTGGACACAAGTAAAACATAGAATTTATATTAGAATAAAGTGAGCAGTCTTCATTAAATATTAAAGGTGACGTAATGAATAATAAATCAGATATATAAGTAAAGTGCCTATATAAGTCTCCATGATTGTGATGTGTAAGTTTCAGTTTCACAACTCACGGTTAACTCTTAATCGAGATTCAACTTATTCATTATCTCTTTCCAATTTAGAATTGGAAGCCTAAATAATATATTTAACTTCAGCTTATGCTTGACTTACGCATTGAGGAGGATCAAATCCAGAGCAATCAAATTTGCAGTTAACTTCGTTGGTGAGTTCAATCCAATTGTTTGTGAATTATATCTTATCTTATAAATATAGACAATTTCTATATTTATTGAATAACTGTATTGAATATCTGTACGTATATACAACTTTATGCATAACAATATGTACTTTCTGTTGTGCAAACAAATGTAAAATTGATATAAAATTGATATAAAATAGTCCTTTATTTCTACATCGAGGAAGTATTTTCCAATCACTCTCTATATAATATAATGCATCGTACTTTGTTAATTGTTTCGCAGTTATATGAATCGTTATACTGACGCACGAGGATATAGGCGATGTGACAAAAATGTAACTTTTATCCCTGAACAATGGGGGAGAGGATTTCCGTCTATACACGGATATCGCTGTGGCGCGTTGCACATCTCGGGAAATTGAATTGAAAGAGCGATGCGCGTCCGTCGCGCCGTAAATTAGAAGTAGTGTTTCCGTACAAAGCCCGAGGCGATGTGCCTTCATAAATATAAAACACGTTCGCGCATCGCTTTATTCAAAATTGGCCTTTTCGGGCCCTCACGGTAAGTCACACAGACTGTTTCCGCGAACATCATCGTCATTAAGTGAAGTTCAAGTCTGACTTACGACATATACACACACACACACACACACCACACACACACACAAACACACACACACACACACACACACGCGCGCGCGCGCACACACACACACACACACACACACGTATATACATAACGTATCATGTACATCTTGGAGGATCATTATAACGTCCACAGAAGGTAGTGAATCTCTCCTCATGACACGTAACTACGGTGGCAATCCGGTAAACTGTCAGGGAATTGTCTCACTTTCCCGCAACGACTTCCGCCTCGGGCCGCTCCTTCCTCGCGCGATCTTCGTCACGAGTACTCTCAAGGACATGACCAAGGAATATTACGGTTTTCAACTCATGTGTCGCATAGAATGGAATCGCTGGTCCCGTGAGAACTGGGAAAGAGGAAACGAGAGAGACGGTGCATCCGAGAGCGGCAAGGACGAAAGCGACTTGCACGGACTTGCAAGACGAGTTTCGAAACTTGATCTAGTATCGAGCTTTTACGAGAGATTCGTGATCGGAAAGAGGAGGCAATCACCTCGTCCCTTCGAAAGGAGTATTCCTACCGTGCTTGTGCTGTCGTTAGATCGACGACGGCGGTAAGGAACGGTGGGAACGGGACTCGTAGATGCTCCTTCCTTGATCTTCTTCGCGTCTCCTTCTTTTTCACGGTTGTCGCCGTCTCTCTTCCATCCTCGCTATTCGGTTCCTCTCTGGTTTCTCTCCTCGCTTAACTGCGTTTTAATTGGGCGCGATTACAGTGACAATACTAGTCGCCATGTAGGATAATCAACGATAATGAAAGGTACTCTCGCAAGAGACATGCCGGAGAAGAGAGAAAGAGATCCGGAGCCTGGTAACGCGCGAGGAACAAAGTCGTGGGCAAAACGAGCAAAAAAAAAGAGTTTAACGGGTCACGACCGAATCCGCGATTCATCACGGACCCTCGTCCTCTCTACCTAGCTGTTAACCGCCCTCGAATGGGACGATAAAATGTTTTTATTGAATTTTAACAATGCGTCCCAGCTGGCGCGGAATAGGTGTCGCTTATATACGAAGGACGCCACAAAAAGTGCTGTCTCGTAGCGAATTGGTCGCAGCAATTATCCGCGTTACAAACGGGAATTACATGAGACGATCGTGCGCGTCTACCGAAACAACGTTAATCGATGGAATAGTAGTTATAAATTAACGATATCCATTTAACGCTTTAGTGGCGTCAAATGGTAAAATTAACGGTGGCTTTCACGCTTTTTCATCTTGGATCGGACAAGATGCGATGGACGTAGAATTCAATAAGCATCACCAATCGAAGATTTCTGTCTTGCAGACAGGTTTATTGCGTGCTTATCAAGGCTAATGACGCCAGCTTTTTGTCATCTCGCACGCATAAACAGCTACCTATGACGTTAATTTGTAATTTCCTCTCTGAGGCAGTACCAGCGAGAATGTTGGAATTAATTATATTTCATAACTTCTATAATTTTATAAAATAAGAAGCCATTTCTTAAATGCCATAGGGTATGGTCAACGCGATGCTACAAACGCTTTGGAACGTTTTTTAATTGGTCAGTTTGTAAAATTCTTGCTTCTAATTGGTCCATCAAATGCTTCAAAGCATTTGTAGCGAAACTTTGATCACAATCATATTCTTTCAAGTCTGGTAAATTTCAATGGATTTTAAAATTTATTATCGTTATTTGTAATATAAAGCTTACTAAATTTATAAAATGAAGCCAATTATTAATCTCCTTTCCTTTTCTCTTCATAAATTCTCTTATAAATTTTATAATTATTAAAAAATATAAAAGTTTTCGTAGTTTATCAGAATCAATAATTGTTTTTAAAATTGTTGGCTTAATAAATGTTGTTACAAAAGAACTTGAAGTGTTATAAAAATATAATAGTTATTTAACATCTTTCTGAAATAACAATTGTGTTTGTATGTACAACAAATGCTATGAAAAATCGCGAAAAATTCATTATAAAAATATTGTAACAAAAATACTAAAAAGTATATATAAATGAGAAGAATATATTCGAGTTTAATTTATGTTGCACAATAGATGAAATAAAAATCTGATGTTACGAAAAACACTTATTCGCCTGATCATATAAAAATATTTTAGTGAAATCATTAAAAATTTATTTCAGATCAAATTTTTCTCACAATTTTTAATAAAATTTTGTATAAAGTTAAAAGTAATTTGTTATTCATTACTTTTTCCCTACATTTTTCAACTGTTAAGTGGTTGAACATCTCTTTAAATATTTTCTCGCATATTACGTGCCGCGTTATTAATTTGGTAAAATTTCAGTATTTTCATTACTGCTATTAATCTTGTAATTAATTAGCTATAATTATTTTGTGATTATTTTGTGGTTCTGTAAAATTGCAGTATTTTATTTTAAATATTATAACGCGTGTACGAGGAACATGCAGGTTTATAGGTTTTTGCTCTTTTCGTCACATATTTACTCATATCGGAATTCATAGAAAGGAATATGTTTGCTTAGCTATGCGTTGAGCTTCGCTTTTCAGTCTTCGCAGTGCATTTCGTGTTATCTTTGCTCAGATGTAAAATACATTTCTCCAGATACTCACTAGCTACGTGCATGTAACCAGAGACCATTACGGTATTAAACGAAGGAGAATCTCCGGAGACTTCACAACGATATTTGCCAGTATGATTGGGCTGTACATCCTTTAGGACTACTCGATGCGCATCGCTCCGATTTGTCTGAAATATAATTAAAAAGTTATTATTCATGATGACAGGGATATGTATCCATAAATTATCTCTATCAATCCATCGCTATATGTGTAATAATCGACAAAATTCTGCAATTATAAAGTCCATGTTATTGAGATTGTATTGTGTGAAATATTATCATAATATATAATATTTGGACGCATGTGATATATTTTAAAATCATATTAAGCCAAAACGTTTCAACAAGTAAATGCGCTTTACATTTTAATCCTTTCGTTTAGGAGAATATTATTTATTTATTAATATTTGTAAATTTGCTACCATTATACCATTTTATTACCATTTATCGGGTATATATTTACTCTACCAAGTATCGTCAATAAAGAAAATATGCGTTTGAATAAAGTTTAATGATTTTGTAACAAATTTTTTAAAAAGCTATATGTACCTTCGTTTATTTGGATAAATAAAGAACATTTATTACAATCGTCATTTAAAGAGGAATCAATGTATTTTTTATCTAATACTTTAAAAATTCAAACATACTATATTTTATATCTCCTTTATTTTCGATACAATAAATGAGCTAGCGCTACGAAGATAAATTATATAATTACATAAGTCATTCCCATAATATTGTTCGCAATATTTCATCGTTATACCGATAATGTAACTACAAAGACGACGTGCTTTGTGATGATATTTCGTCACGGTAAAACTATGCCGTTAAAAACATCAAGATTAATAACTCTCTCTTTCATTTTATTTATTTTTTTTTTTTCTTTAGAGCAGCGAACCATGCGAGGCTGCATGAAAAAGGAGCGGGTCGAGATCGGACGGATGAATTACATATTATTTCGTATCATAAATCGCTGGCAATGGTACCAAGGGAGGACTACTGAATTTTGAGTTAATTTAGCATCACGGAATTGACCACGGAATTGACCGAACGCACAATGCCGGCAAGTGCCATTTATTGCAAATCGATTGCACTTACTCGCCCACTTTGACATCCACGCGCGTTCACTCGTCCGCGGCAAACAATACCTAGCAACAGGGATTAATTATATGTTGCCTGTGGCAGCATATATAAATCACACAATTAATTTTGCTATGGTTTGCTTCGTGTTTGTGGCAATGACAAGCTCATATGCCACATCAGGAATAGATGAACGGTAGCATCGCAATAGAAAGATGAATTAATTACGAAAAACATTTTTAATCCAGAAATAGTCGATTAAGATATTTTTATATTTCAGCGGTGAAAAATCAATTATTGTAAAATATTGTTTAACATTTTTTCTTTTTTTAACAATTATTCTTTATGAACTTTTTAATACTTTTTTTCTACTATCTATAATTCTAAAATCCGCAATAAAAAATGTTATATTTAATTAAATTCTTTATTTTTTAAAAGTATTGGCATAATAAGTTATTTAACATTTCTTTTAATATTTGTTTAATTTATATTTAAAAACTTTTTTTTCAGAAAATTGTAATTAAATCCATATATTCATAATGTTCTCAAATAATAAATCAGAAAGCATTTAATAATATATATTATTAATAATAGTGATTAATAATAGTGATTCCAATTGGGATGTAAAAAGTGATCGTTTATATAAAGAAAATTAGATTAATTGATAATTATTACTCCTATTTTTTACTAGCTGAAAAAAAAGAATCAGTGGATATCAATGTTATAATTGACAACCGTTATCATTTCTTAAATTAAAACACTGACAATTATAAAACCATACAATTAATATTCACGATTACAGATTCATATATAGTAACTAATTATTAACTATTATTTAACATTACAGTTCAAAAATTTATTTATAGCGTCTGCTACGAATTATTTTTTGCTTTGAGAATTATTCATAAATGTATAATATTATTCATGTATGTATAATATCGTATGTATAATATGTATGCATAATATTAATAGAAAATAATACAGAATTTTCTAAAAAAATTTTAGAAAAAAAATACAGATTAATATTTTTGTGTCTAAAAATCATAATTCTTTCTTAAAATAAATAGCAAACTTCTTTTAAATTGAATTAATTAAAAACGTATAAATTTTTATTTAAAAAGAGATAGTAATTACGTTAAATAACTTAATCAATAATATACTGCATATCGCGACATTAACACAATCTTCTTTTATCAAGCGCGAAACGCGATAATGCATCGTACATTTATCCATCAAAATTATTTAGAAAAGGTAGAGACATTCGTAGCAAAATTATTTCAATATAAATAATTTTCTAATGTACGTTGAATATTTTAAAACGACAACAAATCGGTCGGGGGACGCGTGACCTTGATGTTTGTTTTTGCGATGCGCCCTGCGGCCCCTGCATCGTTCAACTGTTTGCCAACGCAACGGTCCCCCTCGCTCTTAGCTCTCATTCCTGCGTCGAAGCTCGAGCCGGCAGGCAACACAACGAGACGTTCCGCACGTCATCGTATAATCCTTACAATTAGTCGCGAAAAGATTAAGAAAATAAAGAAAGCCATTATCTACATGTCAGTCCCTACTTAACTCCGCGATTAGCAACATAAAAATATCGAGACGATGGCCGTCAATCGAGAAAGGTATTTTGTGTGTTTTACCCGTTTTATTAAAATTCGATGTAATGGAGAAGAGAAATTATTGCTTTATTGCGATATTCATGAGCAACGTTGGTTTTCTAACAATATAGGAAGTTAGAATATGTGTCGCTTTGAGTTAAATGTAAATTAGCTCTTTGTATTTCGAAACGCGTGGCGTAATACGTGAACTATCGAGCGGCAGAGGTGAAAAAGAAAGTTGCAATCAACGTACTAATAGCATGTATATTTCGTGGGAATTATACGCTCGAGGTTATGTAGCAATGCTGAAATTTGATCGTTACGTTTTCGGATATTCAATTATGTCTTAATTAGCCATTAATTTGCACTGCGTAGTATCGATGCGAAGTCACTTATCGTTTGAACATTTTTTTCGATCATTTATGGAACGCCACAGGGTGGATTGGCTACGAATCGAGCCGCAGTCAATTAGTCGTAGATTTAATTAGTATACACACAGAAAAATACATACTGTATGTACGCAAGTAATAATTACTTGTTTCAAGTACCTATATATTCTACAAGTTCGTATATCCACAAATCTCTAAGTTCATTACCAGCATAAAATTTATTCAAAATTATTCTGAATCTTGGTAAAAGTTTAATACTTCAATTAATTTGTTTTAATTATTAAATTAAAACAAAATTGATTTTCTTATAGAAAAAAATCATCATTCCTCGATCAATTTTTTGAAAGAAAATAATTTCTTATTTCGATTACACAATAATGAATTTTTTATAAAAATTATTACAAGTATATTTTAAGATTATTATCATACAAAAAAATATTCTTTGTTAAAAATAATCGTTATTTAAAAGAAATAAATTGAGTAATCATTTCATTTTTCTTAATGATAGAATATTTTTCCGTGTAACTGCGACCCCGGTTAATAAATATTTCTATATTTATAATTACAGTTCAAATTCGGGCTCGAATTCGGGATTGTAATTTGTACTCGTCGATTCGTTGAAACATCGTGTTTCGCAAGATAATATATCCGATCGGAAAATATTGCGCGATAAATCACCGAAGTGATCGTATTCTGTCGAATGTTGTATCTCGCGGACGTTTTCATCTTCGATTTTAGATCGTGTTTCGATTCGTTTTTGTTGTAACGCAAAATGGTGAATGTGCATTTATTGCACATATTTATCATTGCATATATTTATCATTGGAAATACTGAAAGTATCAAAGGTGCGAGTAGAAGCGACATATGGTGGACATCGCCATAGCGAAGTGACGCGTGAAGTTAGCCGCGCGTCCTTCGTTCGTCCTGTTTTAGATTTGACCGTTCGTGCTTCGATGCGTGGAACGTTCGAGATTCGAGTGCCGTTCGTACTTTCGTTTCACTTTCGCTTCGCGCGATTCTTTTTCGTATGTGTTATTCTTCCGTGATGCATAACGACGCATCGCATCGGGAGTGCCGTACAAAGTACGTATCGTAGTTTTTCTAAAAATGATCGTAGTTTTTCTAATTTAACTTTTGCGAGTGAGTGCGACGAGGAAGTCTGAGAGGAGGAGGAGGCCTGGCAGGAGGCATTGGCCGATAGCGGAACAACCATGAGGTGAGAAATTTATCATTTATATTAGGTTTGTTCAATTTGAGTTCCGGAATCAAAACGCAAAATCATCGACGCAAAAAAAATTCAATGAGTAATATTGGGTTGTCCGGAAAGTTCATGCCGACTAAAATTTAAATTTTTAGTATACATTTATTAAATTAAAATTTTCTGTGTTTCAATTTTTTTTCCTTCAACATCGGCACGAACTTTCCAGACAACCCAATATTTCAGGGACTGTAAAGTGTTGACTGTAAGTGTCACTCAAATCATTTTTCAGCTCCGGAGCTCAAATTGAATAGGCTTGATTTACATAAAAAATTACTTACGAAATTAATCTATTCGTTTATTCCCAAGGAGAACAAGAAAGTCAAAATAATGCCGTTTATTGATTGAATCACGATATTAAAAAATTGAGTTAATACGATATCAAATTAGCATTATTTTAACTTTCTTCTTCTCTTTGGGTTCGTATTATTTAACAAATAATGGGAGAAAAAAATTTTGTCTATGAAATTTTATAGAAATTTCTTTTTGTAAGTTATATAATTATTATTTTGTTAAATTTGTGTGTGCTTGAAAGGGATGAGTGAAAAATTCCGCGCGCGCTGTAATTAATTTGTGAAATATTTTGGACGCTGTTATAATTAGAATTTTGCATTTGTATTTTACAGGTCGATGTAATATTCCGTTGCTGCGCATCGTACCGGTGAGTGCCAAATTGTATTTCTATGACCAATATCGTTTATGATTTAAATACTGTTTGTGCTTTCGATATCTTTGATTCTAATTATTTTGGAAACACATTATTAAATACATTATAGTATTATACATATATTTCAATTTACGAAAAACTGTACATTATTAAATTATTAAAAATAAAAGCGATTATTAAAAATAAAAGCGAATCGTCTTTATTAAAGCGAGTCGGTTATTATAAATAGATATTTTCATTCAAACTTAAATAAAAGGAGCTAAATAATTGCATTCAACAATTCAACAATTACTTGAAAAAAATTTATTTAAAAAAGACTTAGTATTTAGATTTTAAAAGATTAGAAATTGTAAAACTTATGCAAAAATAAAAGGCAAGACAACTTATGTACAAAATTATTATAAAAAATTAAATAATTATTCCATGATAAAACAGTTTGTTCTGCATAGATAAGATTTTTTCAAAAATTTGTTATTTACCATAGCAATTGTGAACGATATATTTTTGGTCGATTTATTTAGTACAGATTACTATTCTATTAATTTTTTATCTCTATTAGAGAAGAGTTATTATTTAAATAAATATTTTGCCCATTATATTTATTCAGAGATTGCTCGGGGATACGTGATGGTTATCACTTAATGAAATAATGGATCTTTATGCATCCATCGCGTTTATTTCGAAAATTAGAATAGCAACCCCGCGTATCCGGATCAGAGATCAACTGGCACGCTCATGCATGTAAAGGCAACAACAGCGGTGTGTATCGTTTTACTCTATATGCCTGGGCTACATAATATAACGATTCAACAATGCCCGGCGTAACATGTTCACGCATAAATTCATCGAACTCGCTTGGCAATATTAATATTGTTACCCATTCGCGAAATACGGAGCGGTAACGGCTGATATTCTCTGTGCCTACCTCTACACATGTATTGCACTATCGTCGCTTCGGCAACCTCATTGCATCCGCGGTTGTTCGGCGGCAATTCTCTATTTCTCTCTATTTCTCTTCTCCGCTAGGAGTGTATCACGATTTATTGGCTGGGGTGTACACCGTCCGTATTTTCCGCCGGTAAAATCTAATTGGAAAACCATTGCGTGTACAAGAGCAACTCGTTGGTCGAACTTGCTTCGCGTGGAAATCATGTGGCTGCATAAAGGATTTAGCTATTCTTTCTCTATTTCAATTCGGTCCTCAAAATATTGATTTTCCAACGATTTATTCATTACAATTGTGCACGCACGGAATGAATGATTTTGCTAAAATATTTAAAAATTTAACTAGATTGATCCGAAAATAATTTTATTGGACCATGGAAATAATTACAGGATTTCAAAATTATTTTGATGGTTCAACAAAATTATTTTCAGATTTATCTAGTTAAATTTTTAGATACCTCAGCAAAATCGTTCTTTCCATGCGTCTCACATCATTTGATTTTCGTGTAATAGATCAAATATTTCATTTCTTCTTGTTATCTTTCTGCGTTGAGATGTACATAATCAATAACATATCTCATGATTTTCCGATTAATTAAAATTTCGTCTTTATAAATACCGTGTTAAAAAAATTATCAATCATGTCATTTAATTGCATAGTTTATTTTAAGAATATATTTCTTTCATCGAAATATAATCGAATTAATTAAAAAGATATTTTATGATTAAACTTTAATATTCATGTTTATATAACTTGAAATATAAATGAGAACACTGCGTTTTCATTTCTGTCCAATATTTTGTTAGAACATTTGAAACACAGAAAAAAGTATTACACAATTTAAAACGGAAATACTTTGAGGGACTGAGTAAATGCTTAACTTGTGCTTTAATTCGGATTGAATAAAGCTGTTAGCTGTGCTTTAGTTCAGCTTGGATAAAGCTTTTAACAACTTTTTTAACTCGCTTCGAAAACGTTGATTTTGCAGCGACTATTCTTTCTTCTCTCACGACACGTACACACATATATACGTGCGTAGTTCGAAATATCGCATAGCTTGGATTGTACTCTTCTGTTCTCATTTCTTTTTCTGTCGATGCGATGGCACGTAATCGACTGCGCGCATACACGCTGCCTTCTCTCTCCCTGTCGTGATAAATTCAAAAAGTTGTCTTTGAAACATCCTATTAACAAGTATGAAAAACACGTAAAAAAAAGTTTCTTTCGCTAAAGGATCTCATTAGGAAAAAATTCCAATAATGAATTCATGCAAGATTCTCATTGAAAAAGAAAGAAATTATTGGATTTTATTTAAAATGATAAAGAATGACCCACGTAGGTTCTTTTTTTTATACAAACGTGCGGCAATGAAAAGTAGATTACCAAACTTTGTAACAAACGACGATGGGTTAGCGAAAAATAATATCTTTTACAATTACATTAATAAGATAAAGACAGTTTAAAGTCAGAGCACGTAAATCGAGCTGTTTTAAAAATGATATTGAAATTCATGTTTGATTTATCGTGTTGGTTTTACTTTTACATGCATCCGTGTATTGATATTGTCACGCTCAGGATGCGATGATAATGGTTGATTGACGTTTTATGCCTGCTAGGCAAAATGTGAATTATTGTTCTTGGTTGTACATAATAATTCTTCTCATCAAGTAGAAAAACGAACAGTTTAATAATGCGAATGATTTGAACAGCTCGATTAGAACGACTAGATAAAGAAAGGAATCTTAAGTATGTAACGGCAGACCACGATAGACATGATAAAGTTGCAGAGTTGAAGACGTTATCGTAGATGAAAATTCTTTATCTCATAATGTATGATGTTATCTGTTAAATAGATATCACCCGTGGTTCTATTATATGTTTATGCCGTAGTGTCTCTTCATTAGCAGTTTAACGGTCGTATTTTGCGTGGTATATATGTACTCTATTGCGTATTTATTAAGCGTTAAAAATAGATGACTGTTATAATTCCTATCGCCGAATGGATAATGACCTCATTCGGATTGTATTTCGAGTATATGATAATTTAGCTTTTAATTGTACGACATACTTCTTTGACGCAATGTCCTCTCATATATTACATCCTTTTTGTTTATTTTGTCAATCTCTACAATAGAATGTACGTTGCAAAATATCACATACGAATGTTTTTATGGTTCAAAATACAGTTTTCAGAACATAAAATGTGAGTTTCGGAAGTATATTTGATCGTAACATCTACAGAAAGTAAATGTATTTTACATTTGTGTGTTGCGATAGGAAAGGTACGTGGCCGCTGTACGTTTTTCTTCTGGAATCATCATACTAACGGATTTCAAATATTGAATGACGAAACATTACAGCATGTTATAGAAAAACAAATGGTTCTGCCGTTCGCTAATATCTTACTAGAAAGAAATTATTTATGCTTATTTTATTACATAAAGAGATATCAGATGATGATATTCTAAGAAAGAGTTTGTGTAAATAATATAATTTTTATTAAAAAATTAGTTATGAGTTGATAATGTTTTACTAAACAAAAATTAGATGTAATATTTATATTTTATTCTGTAGAACACGTTTATGCAAATAAAAAATAAAAAATATATAACAAGAAGTAGAATTTTGATGATTATATGGCGATTATATCATTTTAATTTAATGGGTTTATATATTTTTGCAAATCTTTAAGTTTTTGCCATGCAAGAGTTATTTCTTCTTCATGCATGCCAGATATGCGCTGCAAATATTCGTTTGCATACACAGCACGCAATCTGCCTTGCGTTTTGCGCATGTTATGACGTGAATGCTATTTCATTCCACCGATATTGACTGCGAAGGGATTGTCGTTTTACCATAAAGCATGCCGAAATAACATTTTTAAGTTAGAAACGTGATGATAATTGAATAATATTGTAAATATTACGTAAATTATGTTTATTGCATAAAAAGCATCCGTGATATTGGATTATAAAATTTAAAAACGTAAAATTTTTTTATCATTCGAGAATCGATTTTTTTTCAGAATAAAAATATGGAATTCAGAATAAAGATATGAATATCTTTTTTTGTATTATATATATCATAAACGATTGAAAAAATATATAAGGTTTCCATAAGTATTTCTTTATTTCGTTTAATTTAGAAAAGAATAATTAAATCTAATTGTAAGTAATAAAAATTAATGAAAAATAAAATATATAATTTTCAAAAATATATACAATTAGAAATATATATATTAAGAAATTTTTACAATTTTAATAAAAGTTTAAAATTAAAGATATTTAAATCGATTTTTTCATTTCCATCTTTTATTTCAACTTTGATATTTCTTCGTCAAATATGGATCCATATAAAATTTGGTTCACCAAAAAGTAGAACACGACTTTTAATAAATATGGAACTATAAAAGAGCTTAAGAAGTAAAATATTCGATTGCACACAAAATCTTATCTCGGTTATACATTTTTGATCGTTTATTATGTAAAACAAAAAAAGGATATGTACTACTTTTATACTTTTATACTTTCTAAAAAAAAATTAATTTTCAATTAATCAAAAATTTTATGTTCTAATATCTTTAAATTTTATGTTCTATTATCACAGGTGCTTTTTATTACAAGAAATATAATTTACGTAATGTTTACGATAATTTCTGTTATCTTCATATTTCTAACTTAAAAATGTTATTTCGGTATGCTTTATGGTAAAGCGACAATCCCCTCAATATCGGTGAAATGAAATAGCATTCACGTCATAACATGCGCAGAACATAAGCTAGATTGCATGATGTATAAACGTATAGTTCTAACAATTCCAATTAGAGATAGTTACAAATGACAATATCCTGTATTTTTTAATTTTATGGTGTCATAAATTGGAATAAATAGAATTAATTCTACATATATTTAGAAATTTCAAACGTATTTTACATGATTATATAATTATTATCATAGTGTAAATATATAGTACCATAATAATTTAATACTATAATAGAAACTTTTTAACACAATTAGAAATTTAAAAAATTTTTGAAATCTATGTTGATTGGCATATCATCGATTAAATATAACTTGTCTATTTTAAATTGACAAATTTTCGTTCTTATAATGAAACAGTACATTAGAAAATTGCATGTCCAGAGCTATATGTCCAGATCTATTTTTCAAGATTGTAACGTTTCATCTTAATGTATTACGTACCACGACTCTTGCTCCAAGTTCCCCAAATACTCCAATCGGTGGCATTTCCTTAGGGACATATCGAAAAAATTCCGCGCCCTGCTTGTACCATTTGACAGTGTAAAGAGTATCCGATTGTAGATCGTATTTGCAGGACATGTTGACTGTAGTACCAGCTGCCACTGCCAATGGAATGTCGATCGACACATTGCTTAGTCCGCGAACGTCTAAAAAACAGGAAAATAGTTATTATCGATCGCACAGTTTGAATATTAAAAATTGAATGGCTAAATCGCTATAAATTATTCTAATAATTGCATTTTTTATTACGTTAATAAAATATATCAAAATATATAAATTTGATTTTCTTCTTATTTGAATTTTAACTTGATGAGTTTTATAAAAACTTTATAAATTTTATGAAAAGGATATAAAATACATGTTTTGAATATATATACTTAGCAAACATAGATATAATTGCTATATAAAATATATGTACATATAAATGTACATATATTATGTAACACGTAATTGTATTTGGTTATTGCTGGATATGTATTTTATATATATATATATATATATGTATACATACATATCCATATATGATATATAACCAACCCAACAGAATATAGATTTTATCAACAGATACTTTTACGAATTTATATCGATTATATTAATTTTTAACATTAAATATTTTTTTTAGTTTACATTAAATATTTAGTTTTAAATTAAATATTTTTCAACAAAATTTGATTCAAAAGCATGATTTTTATTAGCTATTTATACTTGTAAAATTTTTATTCGCAAAAAATTAATTAAGTATTTTCAGTTCATCAGTTCTAGAATTTGAAAATTTTATTAATGCTTCTGCATATTTATTAACACAAAAAGTACACATTAATCAATGAATCTGTCATTAAAAGATTACTTTTCTTGCAAATTTACAGTCATATATATGAGAAAAATTTCGCTATATTTTGACACTATTTTTTTTTATTAATCAAGAAATTATTATTACATATTAAATTATTTAAATATGAATAAAATTTAATCCTCTCGATTTGCAATTTTTGTTTAACGCGAACAATTTAAGGATAATATGATAATTTGTCATTAAAATTTATTTTGTAGAATAAAATTTTTTTGGAGGAAGTTTATTACATTATTCTTTGAATAAAAAGAAAACATATCATTTAATTATTTATTATATTCGATTTATTATTAAAAAATATTACAAAGAACTATATATATATATTTAAATATCTACAATAGAAAAATTGTATTTTATTTTTCGGATTAAATAAGATAATAAAAATAGTAATAGTTTGAAATATTTTTTTATTAAATTAACTGTGTTTATTAACAATATGCATGTATTGTATATGCATTCATAAATACGAGATCAAATTTTTTCGTTCAACAAAGGGTTGCCTATTTCTTCTTTTTGCCTGTTTGCCAAAAGAAGCAAGTTTGCAAAATGCTTATCTCATTTACTTTAATAACTTAAATGAACAAAAGTTTAAACTTTTCATATAATCTTGGCAACGCCATCATCAATGTTGTTACGTTAATGTAACTATACGAAATACTATTGGCTATACGGAATATAAGAGGCATTTTGCCAAAAAACGCTGGAGAGATTGCAAAAAATAACGTCACGGCCGTCAACTTTTAAACATCTATTGCGCACGTGCTTAGATCGAGTTTGGAACTTATTACCATTCCAATACACTTTATGTGCTGTCATGCATTATTCATCGAAGGTTTGGAAGAGCATTACTCTTTAAACAAGTTAATTATAATAAAGTTTTCGCTAAAGATCGATATAGAATCTTTTTTAATTGAAGAAGAATTGGCCCTAAAAGATGAATATCTCTATAGTACTAACGAGTGATTTAATAATATAGTTCAAGGAAACTATTTTGCTCGAGAATATAGTATAGTCCGCGATTTACTGGGTGGTCCGTTATATCTTAATTAGTATGCATGCAGAATACGTGCTGTAGGCGTTTAGCGGTATAAAGTATTAAACATGATACAGAGGAATATCAGTTCTGTGACCGAAAAGCATTACACAGAAATGCTTACCAACGCGTATTACAACGCTGCTGTAAATTTCTGGCTCTTATCAGCAACGTTGCGAGAAATCTGCGTAGTCCGTCATTGTTTCGGCTTAAATGAAGAAAAATCTAACCCGAGGAGATTGTATATATATATATATTTCGCACGGAGTATACGAGTTTGCGAGATCAGCGTCGAACGAGCGTGCCGTGAACTCGCAACAGCGGACTAACGCGAAAGTTTGGTCATTAATTAATTGTTTTTCGCGATATATCCCAGTCTAATTAATTATTTATACCTCGATTCACGGGTGGTCATTGTGCTAATAAAGTAATTAAACGATAATTAATCAGAAATGTAATTAATTGAGAAATTAGGTGGCGGGAAGGGAAAGAAAAAGTGGGAATGTGATTATTAGAATAATGATTATTAAAATAATTATATATATTCTAATAAAAGTATCTGGACAACTTCCTTGACACCGAACATAACGGTTAGAACATAAACGAGAGTAATCTTCTGTGTCCTTCTTCCTCCGCGTGCGGTCGCTTTTAATTATCGTATTATAATAGGCGTCATTAAGCGCATTCCCGTTTGCTCTGATAGAATATCTTCGTCTCAGCAAAGCGAAAGTTTTTCACTTGCAGAGACGCGCGACTCTTTATCACTAATCACCGCACAGTTTTGAACTTGGTCGACGTATTAGAGGAACGTTGCGTAATTAGAACCAGTAATTGGAACGTCTGTTCCTCAAAGTTTCAGCGTTGGCCATGTATAATCAGGTGTTTGGCCTTAACGTGTGCGAGTGCAACGGCGCCTCGCAGATCGCAGCAACGAGATTTAAATACCAAGCGTTCACTAATCACCTTGCTAATCCTTAATTACCGCTCCTCACAAGGAACGCGCGATTGTTATTCGCATCGTGGCTCATCGCGTTGCGCATCTTCCGTTTTTGGAAGGTGAAATCTTCCCATAAATAACGGCAACCCCGAGACAATGGCATTGCATAAACTCGCTTACGTATATATCAGACTTGTCTTAAATTATCGCGAGAATAATAGAGCTCGCGAATGCACGCTTAAACAGATTCGAAATCGCCCTTTGTGGTCGGTTCGCGTTCTTCCTCATGAATTTATAAATTCTTGCGGGGTTTAGATAAGTACAAGTAAAGCGTCGCGAGAACTGCACGCACCCTTAGAACATATACATTTACTAGAATAGTCCATAGAATCATAGTCGTTCTGAATAACACAGCAGTCTTCAACATCTATCCATTTTTATCTGTGTTTGAAATCTGTCTTTGTATGAGAATCGCGTTTGACTAATTTTGTATACCTTTACAATATTAATTTCAATGCCGTTAGAATTATAGGCTATAATCAAAGACTTAGACTATAATCGACGCATGCGCATGCAAAACGGACAAGAACAGATATATATTGGAGACAATGCCAATCAACTATTGCGCTTCCAATATATATGTTCTAAGCACGCATTGAATATTGTATAATCAATCGCATATGGAGCAAGCAACAGATTAAACATGTTGCGTTTAATCAGCTAATAAGAATGATAGTAATTGAGCGAACAGAGCTGAGTATATGTTTAATATGTTTACTTATCATCATGATACCTAGGATATTACGAGATAGTATTTTTCAAATTAACATACGAAATGGTATAAATAAATCGTTATTTGGAGAATAGCTATTAGAATCCGTTTTTAAAGTGATATATTGGTAATTACTCTGTTTGTATCTAGATAAATTAATACTAAAGTTAGTGTATGTAGGTATTCAATTTTGTGTATTAACTGTATTGGAATAATCGATTTCACATAAATCAAAGCTTATTCTATTTAATAAAACAAACTACAATAATTTATATTTTTGAAGAAGATTTTTTATATCAGATTTACTTTTATTTTTTAAATAGAATATAATACATTTTTTAATATTTTGATAGTCATAATGTATGTGTGAATGTAGATGTGATCAATAGTAGATGTAAATCATAATAAAAAGTTAATTATCATTATTGCTTAGCTACTTATTGTTATTATTACTTCTTTGACTTTAAAAAATTAAAATATAGTTATCGTGAATCGCATAAACATGTTTATTTCAAAATATATGATACCGAGTTCAAAAGATAATCCTAATTGAGGCATAATTACTTATGGCATTTGCTGATGTGCGAGTGGAGAGTTCTCGGGAAACTTTTTGCGCATTATGCATATCCACGGCCAGATACCTTACGACTACGAGGCCGGAAAAGCCAAAGGCGGAAAGAGCTCTGAAACGAGATCCCTTTCTTCCTTCGAAACTCAACTAAATGAAAAACTCATCCCTGCGAAAGAACGCTGGGCATAGAGCTTTTATTGTTTTATGAAAGGCGAGAACAGATAGAGAAAAGATATTGAAAATAAGCATTGCAAAACCTCTTACTTAGCGAGCATCCTTCATCATGATCGGCTTGCGTATCAGATGAACAAAAGTAAGGATTTTTCCACTTTTTAGAACTTACTTAACTGGCATTTCAGAATTTTTACAAACTCGATCGAGTCTTACGGCGAGAAATTTCTCTCATTACTCACGAAACCTTAGAATTTGCAATGAATCTAAAATCTTATTAATGAATCTATTAATATGTAATGTAAGTACTTTACCTTATATCAAGATATCAGTCTAGAAACTCTGATAGGTAAAAAAGATATATGAGAGATTATGATTGCACCTGAGGGCGATACATTCAAGTGGTCTTTTCTTAGAGCAAAGGCTGTCTTTAAGGCAATGTAAAGTTTCATTACATAAAACGTTTCTTACATTCATCTCCAAAATTGCATAAATAGTTGGTTCATCACAATTTTGTTGTACGTAATTCATTGCGATTTGTTTACGATCGACAGGCAATACGGGCGTTCTTTTAATCCCAGAAATGGAAGCGCTAGGATTGAGGTAAATATCGATTGTCGTTGGTACGATTTTAATTTCCAATGAAATTAATGGAATCACGGATTCGATTTACTTAATCGAAAGGAATCGTGAACCGAGCGAATCTTTGAATTTTTCTATACTAACGATCGAGAAGCAAGAGAGGAGAGGCAATCAGTCATAACCGGAGAAAAAGGAAGTCAAGCGGTGAAAAGTGAGGTACATGGACCTTTGAAATATTTTCCAACTTATGGATACTCGTAAAAACTTTATAACTTATATAAGCGCACACCTTTTCTTCACACACGACATAAGTATAGATATTGTTTCGCACCCAAGAGCTATCGATCATTTTGATATTTCCTTCATTGACATGATTACCACATTCTAAAAGATATCAGTGTGAATTTAACACCGTGCGATGTCTATATAATTCTCACTGTGTTTGTGTTAATATCAACAAGATGTGAATTTAACATCATGGATTTTAAATTTATCATGTTGATGTACATAAATAAATATTAACACCAACACGGTGAGAATTATATAGATATCACATGGCGCAATAAATCCACACCAATCTTTTTTAGCTTGAATAATTATTATTAAGTCACAACTAACCTTTTTTATATATTTTATTATAGCTTTAAAAAATTATTTGCACATTGGAATTTATGTTTTTTAATATATTGTTTGTCTTGAATAAATTTTATTAATAAAACAAGATTTATCGTTTTTTTTTCAATATCTTGAAATAAAATAGTACTAAACATATAATAAAACTTTATTCACGTTTTTTTTTTGCCGAAAAATTATTATATATTTTAACCAAAAAATTCGTAAGTTAAAGGAAATTAACCATCATTATCTAATGCATTGAATGAATTCTTATTGATTTTGATATAATTGTTATGTTTTTCTTGTTTCTCTCAAGAATGATTTCAATTAATTTAAGATGTAATCTCAGTAATGCTTGGGTTAAATTGTATAATATGAATCATTAGTGTCTACTTTTCTTCAAAACATCAAATAATTTCTTATAAATCTTAGCAATTTTTAAACAATTTTTTGAAATGAAAGTTTCTTATGTTTTAGATTTTTATAAACAATTACACAATAGTATTTAATTTGTGAATAATACTATTTATATGAAAAAATTAATTTACAAACGGTCATGCATTTTCAATTAATTTACAACAGTGCTTTTAGGATTATATATATGGTATTATTAATATTTTCATATTTTATTAAAGAAAAATTAATTTTAATTTAGTGACAAAATTTATGTATTTTCACGATAAATCATCATTATATCACACATGTAATCTATTTTTTTTGGATTTTTTCTCTTGATTTTTTTCTACATATATTATTTTGTATTTATTTTAAAATTTACTAATTGACATAAGATTCATATTTGTCGCAGAGTTTAATTTAACTTATATTATTATTTATTTGTGAAATAGAAGCAAAAGAAAAGTTTGTGTGACAAACGGGTTTTACAAACGTAATTCATCGGACGCGAGTTATGACATGCGAGAAAAATCTCATTTATTTTGATGTACGCCGCAAGGCAAAATTACACACAATTTTTTTCTCTTGGACAAGGACGGGTTTGCAATGCTGCCGCTTACACGCATACAAGAATTTTCCTCCCTCTCGTCTTTCTCAATTTATTTATCCTTATATTCCCTTTTACAACGCCACTCTTGGAAGAAATTAAATTATTTACACAGTATGATTAAGTATTTTAAAAACAGAAATTAATGAAAAAGGTTTAAAAAATACATATTGTCAAATTTATTTTCATGAGCAAATACTCTATTCTGCTTATTCCTAAATGCGCTCTCCTGACATAATTTAATTTATATTAAAATAATCGGTTCGGAAACATCTAAAAAAGCAATTTAATTCTAGGATAAGCGCGATTAAAATAAATACACTATTGGTTAACAACAATTGTAAAATATCAATATGTGCTGTGATAGTTTCTAGAGAACAACAATGCTCACACAATCGACGCAATTGGTGTATTAATTTGGTCACTGCAGATATACATTGTACGAGAGTGAATTGAAAGTACGCACTATTGTTTCGTTCACTGCGCGTAAAATATGTAAATTATATACTCGTGCGATACAAAAATGTTTTATACTATATTTTTGCGTTTGATAATAGTAATATCTTTTTGAAATTGTTCCTATTAATATAGCGTTTACGGTTTTTTAGTCAAAGCTTTTAAGGGATTTATGAACAATTGAGAATTATATATTAATCTGTTCGCCGTATTCACTAATAAAATGTTTTAATAAAAATTGCTATAAATTGAAATTTCTTGAAACGTATTGATTGTATGTTACTTGAAGATATTTCGTAGCCATTGAATATTCTATAGAACTACTCGAGTTAGTCGAATTGTTTGGAGTCTCCAAACACGCTAGAATCCAAATGTAAAAGTTCAAAGCGAATATACAAGAATACCTATTCCATTCAAGCAGTTTTAAAAGAAAACGTTTTTTTTTCTTTTAGATTGACTTACATCGTGAGATCACCCAGTTTCACCAGATTGCTTTTTCATATTTTTAACTTTTACACTTCGCGATTCCGTTGTGTATAATGTTTTAGGTATTATCTATTCGATTTACAATTGAAATTTCCCTTGTCCGTTGCCAGCGATTAACTTCCTTTCCTTTTCCATGTGAACGCCTCTAATGAAAAATGATTATGCAATATTTGTAATTTAATCGCTTATGCATATAGTTGCATCAAAACCTTCTCCGGAATGTTGCGTTTTCGTATCACACCATTGTCTTGCCGTAAGAAAATGTGTTCCAGTAATAATTCCAGGTAATAATGAAACATCTATCTCCATCTTTCATTGTATGGTACTAGTCAATCTGCATTTATTTTCAAGCATTAGGTGCAAGTTCCCATGATGCTACATAGGTAATACTTTATTCTCTTTATTACACACTCACTATGTTATCGACATTTATGAGTCTCTTGTATGAGTACGTAGCAAGTGCATTCACAAGGAATAATAAAACATATTCGCGAGTTAACTTGTATTTCGCGTTTTTTAAAACTATTCTCTCAAATCGATAGTTTAATAATCGATATTATTTACGGAAAAAAATATTTACAATCGTTAAAAATTGCAGAGCAAGATTATTATAAAGTGCAAATAGTGGTATATGGTGATAAATTTGGATTATAATCTAATTAATATTTGATGTTGAATTTTGGTCGGTTTGATAGTATTTTGAGAAATAATTCACGTAAAACGTCTCATAAATGGTTTATCCTCTCAACTTTCCTTGCGCAGTGTGCAATTACTTACGTAAACTTTCAAGAAGTATATTTAAGATTTGGGGAGAGGGGAGGGGGTTGTGCGAAAATACATCCTAACTGTATATATAAGTTCCAAGCATCTTGCCTTTCTCACAGTGGCACGTACATGCAAATATGAATTTCCCGTATTCACCCGCTCTCAGCTGTGTAACGCGTTGTCGCACGGGAATACGAGGTCCATGGAGTACAGACGACGTGGAGACGTCTACAAATACGAGGACGGTCGAGCAAGGTCTTTACCGTCGGATGGATCGAAGTGGCTTTGCCGTTGAGCTGCGAATAAATCGGCGGTGCGGAAAAGCGGATATGCGTTGCTTTGCGTACGACCGCCCGTCGCGTATCTCTGATGTCGTTCGCGCGCCGTTGAATTTGCCTCGAGAAAATAAGCAAGGAAACTCGACCGTACGCGATATCCTTCCAAAATTATCGTCAATCCTCTCTCTCTTTTTTCATTTTTCTTTGGGACTGAAATTTTTCGACTGGAGAAAAGGTGTAAAGTCACCGAGATGCCATTTATTTATATTTGCGCATGAAAAAGCATGAATATACATAGTCATGTTACGTCTTTTATCGTGTATGATATGTAAGAAATAATAAAGAACATTTCAACAATAGCGTAAGAAAATAACTTTATAGTTGAGAAACGTTGTTGAAATAAATCAATTTTAATGCTGAAAGTTAGAAACTATTGTAGCAACCGTCTCTTCTCGAATTTATCTTAAAAAAAAAAAAAAAAAATCAGTTGCGAATAATATCCAAAACAGAAGGAAAAGCAGTGGAATACATTTACTACTTTATTCGTCCGTCTATGGACGTAAACATTTTCTATCAAGATTCGCTAACTTTTTAATGGCCTTTGGTTCGAAACTTTCCATCATCTTAACTCCGCCGTCGAAATAGTGTCTTGAAATAGCGAGCAACGAAGATAAATGACCTCTCTCAAATATCTAGAGGCTATCTTTGGCCGTATTAATAATCAAATTAAATGCGAAAATCAGAATATGAAATGCAACACACACTTACCTTTGACTATGACGTATTCTTCATTGAATTGTAAAGATATAAATGTTTCTAAGACAATGAATTCGGAAATAAAAATTCCAGACAAAGGTCAAAGTTATTAATATGCGCATGCATTTTATATATCTTGATTTTTTAAATATCTTATCGATAATGGAATGTTTATTTTTAGTAAAAAGCAAGAAATGTGTGTGTGTGTATAGATATATATAAACAAATCGTATATAGGACGAGTTGCATTGAGTTTGTGACTACATTACGAATTATGCATATATATTTATGTGTCATGTATGTTTGTATAACAAATTTTCACACGTATACAATACATGATTTGAAACGTGACACGCGTGGATGTGTATGTATGCGTGCTTGGATGGGGATGTGCCACAATGGATTTTCCAATTTCACGTTGTCTTCTCGTTCGCGCATCGACGCTTCCACCCGTCGACATCATCCTTCGCTCCGGTTCGCTCGAAACCCCGTTCGGCAAGCTTTAACTTTAGAAGTATGTGCGGCATGTTTGTGTACGGCTGTGATTTACTTGCTCTTCGAGAGGGTACGGCTCGGGCTTCTCTCTTACATTACCGGGGTGGAGGAAGTGAATCAGGGCGGCGCGGCGGCGTCGGCGAAATTTGTCGATTTCAAACTCTCCGAGCGTGGTAAATTTGTCGATATACCGCCGCGGTATCCGATGTATCGTGAACCGTCTTGGAAGCTTCTCGTAATGCAACTGGCCGCGGGCGCTAGGAATCCCGGGCAAACTGATTCTAGTCACACAGAACTGATATCGCGGGCTCTCTCGAAGCGGGCACTATCTTGAAACTGGTGGCGAGATTACCACCATATCGTTTTCCAATTTAATGGGACTTGGGAGAACCTAGGCCATATTTCTCAGATAAATGTACAGTTTAAATTGAAGATATAGCTGCACATATATAAAACTTATTCATTTTATTTTATTCAAAAAATATTTCAAAATTATTCCATGTCTTGAATATTATAAATTTTGAATAGGTTTTGATATCTTTTTGGGAAAAGATCTTTATGTTGATATTAAAATTTTGTTTCTCTCTACACATTACGTATAATGAGATATTTAATATATGTAAGAGATTTTTAAAATTTCAGGAAACAATGTCTTTTATATATTTTACACATATTAATAATATTTTAATTTAAAAATATCTTAACAAAATTAAATTATAAATCCGTAATGCAGAAATTGTAATTAATGTAAATGTGTTATTACTTAATTATATTTGATATTATAAGATTTAAAAGAGTACGGATTCTTTCGTAGCCTAATATTGTTGACAAAAATGCGAGTCAAAGGAAGATAGGCGAAAGCTTGTAAACTCTGAATAAACATGTTCATTAATTTTTTGCGAATATTTTTCCCGCAATGATTCACCATCCTTTATATTAAGTATAATATATTGAAATATAAACAATATGTATATTTTTTATATTTTAACATACGATTTTTATAATCTTCCATTGTAATATAATGACTTCTAGAAAGATAGTCATTAAAGTATCAAGTATCTTTCAGCATTTTCATTATAGTACATACGAATATTTTCTTATAACATATTTTATATAGCCAATTATAAAGTTTTTGTAAGGATAACAAGAATATTACAAATAGAATGACAATGCTGATATTCTTGATAAAGAGTCATACTTCTTCATATTCTTACGATCATATTCTTACTCGTCAGAATGAATTATAGTCAGGTCGTGGCGCGTTACGAGAGATCGCAATTTCTCAAAACCTCCGACTTCTATAGCCGTCTTTCCTTATTTTACTGATACTCGGTATCTCTGAATGTTTTGAATGCACCCTCTAGAGTTGCGTTAATGCGACATCGAATCCGTATTCCAGATAAAGTTTGATTATGTTGTACGCCAAGTAGTTTGAATAATAATGATTCGGAATAAAAAATGCGATCGTACACAGAATACGTATCCGAACGAACAAACGAATAGGCACGTTGAAATCGAGATGAGACGCGAGGACGACATCGAGAGGAGGCACTTGGCATTATGTCGGACAGCCTCGCGTGGGCTCGTATCATGCTAGGCGTAGACGGCAAAAGGAATGCAATAAAAATAATGATACGTATCCTATGTTCATGTACACATGACGTTATGAGGAAGCGAATGTAACAATAGGCGCACATTATACTGACAACGGAGGTGGGGGATAAGGTGCAATCCTTATATGCATTTCTACGGTCTACGTGGCCAACAATGAACTCATATTCTCATGTTTCCCCCGACTCTTCCCACCTTCGTGATTGTTGAACCACACTTCCATGGCGGCCTTAAACCGTAAACTTGTTTGAAACCCTAACGCTGCATGCACCAATCGTCACTGCGGAGGACATGTTCACAGTGCGCGCTTAATTTACTCGCACATGGGAGGTCTGGCAATCCGTGAAGCAATTTCTGCACGTATTCACATGGGAGCCGCTTATACAAATTCTTACCAGATCGATACTCCATTAATAGAATAGAAGAGAAAAATTGTTTTATTTTTAGATTATATAAATATACATATTTATTTATCAATTACTTTACGCCATAAATATAGAAGTTTAGAGATTTATATACAATATCGAATAAAGCAATAGTTTAATGTTATTTAATTTTTTCATAATTAGAATCTTTTCTTAATAGCATCCTTAAAATAATATTCTCATTTGCATTGATGTCGAATCTATTTGATATTGTGATGTAAATTATTGATGATATTTTAAAAAAGATTGCATAGCCTATAATTTAGAATGAAAGACCTTTTTTCTTTTTAAAATTCACATTCGGTAATTTCTTTTTTAAGATTCACTTCAATTACAATTGCATATATAGAGACACATAATATTGAATACTAGAAAATTGCCATCTCAATTTTAGTAATAAATATTAAATTTAAATTTATTAGAGAGAAACATTGATGAATTAACTTATCAATGTAATTAATAATTATAACTTTCATATAACAGGTTTTATATGTTATAAAGTAATTCTTCTTTAAAAATCAAATTATATTATAATCCTGTTTTATTAAAATTTATTAAAATATATTTAAATAATTAAGCTTTCACTGAAAAGTATAAACGAGAATAAAATTTTTTAACTAAAGCTAGTTTCAAAAAATTGATTGCTTAATGATCCTAACAATGTACATGCGAAATAGCTTGTAAATAAATGAGTAGGATTTGATATTCTCTTGCTTCAATTACACCTCTATTAGCCTAATTGCGTGTTGGATATATGAAACAGAAGCGTTTCGACTTTCGCCAGGATGCTGCATGTTCCACGGGTCACTTACTCTGCTAACGAACGTATTAGTTGCGTTTTTGCTATTATGCAAAATTAGTTTAGCTTGCCCGCCTTATAAATGTTTGTATGCTTGCCAATTGGCAACATACATGTTTTGAACAACCTAATCAAAGAAGATATTAAATATTAAATGAGATATCAAAAAAAATATTAAATTTAAAATCTATATATTCCTTACAAATTCTTAGATATTCAGAACATATAAAAATGAGTTAAAATAGATAAATTTCTAGCAAGTACTGCGATATTGAATATGTATCTAATCATATAGATGACAAAGATAGACTTTAGATTTGTGCTATAAATTATGCGTATGACATAATTATACATAATTTTCCGAATTTTCTATCAGATACAAAAATAGTGATAATTCTAACTGGAGCAGTAAAATATTTTTTTGCAAGTCAATATTCTCAGTTAATTTTTATAGGTATATTCATTTTATTAGGTATATTCAGAATTTCCTCAAAAACACCATAATCCTAATAAATTTTTATTTTATAGAAATGTCAATCTGCTTCATATTCATGGCCTCATTTATATAGGCATTTTTAAATTGAAGTTAATAAGACAGATTTTTTATTTTTCCTAAGAATGAAATTAAATTTATTAAAATGATCAATTTTTCTTAAAATTATTGTGCATATAAATTGCGTATATAAAATATAGCGTATATAAAATATAGCTTCTCTATCAAGAGATTATATTATACTTGTTTAATTTTCTTTTTTGTGTATTGTTATTTTATGTAATGTTATATATGTGTCATTTTTTGTACCGTAAAATAAAATATTCAACTAGCATAAAAATTGACAGTGATCAATGAAAATTCACGAAATAAGCTGGAATTGTTCGCAAGATGAAAAAATAGCGCAATAGAATAGCACAATTTATTTATACAGATTTATCCGCTTTATTTCTCTGTTAGGAGAGACATATCGTTACGCAACGTATGTTTCATTCCCATTGTCACAGTCACAGAAGTGCTTTTTCTGTTAGTTTTCATTATATTCGGGTATTCGACAAAAAAAATGAAATATCGTTTTACATATCACTGTGAAACCATTTTAGTATGAATTTTTTTCACGGGAAATTCGGCAATCCATAAAGTCAAAATCTTTATGCAATCTTATCTAATTAATCAAATAAATTACTTTTTAATTTTTCAACAAAAATCATTTTTGAAAGTATAAAATAATTTTTTAAAAAATATTTTTCAAGTTTTATAGCGATTATTATATTATTATATTCTCATAATTTTTTTTGATGACCATTACACAGAAGAGAAATATCTAGTCGAAATATAACGATTGTATATATCATTCGCTTATTTCAACTTTCAAATAACGGCATTTAAGAAACAATTATCAGTGTTCTCACAAGTAATAACTTGCAGTAATAGCAACGCAACAACTTTTTTCTCCGCACAACTTTTATACAATATTAGACAGAACATTCGTCTCGCGGGAATATCCGCCGCTTTCCAAAGCGGCAGACGGAAGCAAAATTAAGAGCCGCCGCAACTATAGCGGACGATGGATGTAACTTCTTTCGATCGTCGTCTCGGCCTAATGATTTTATTCCACGTTCCATCGTGAATCGCGTTCACGTTTTTCTACCGCGATCCCGATATCCTGCGATATGCTGCGCGCCGATACGTAGCGCGGTTCCGCATTCGAATAACAGAAACACACGCTTCCTGGTCTTAGATCTTTCTTAGCACCTTTTATTTATCGTTTCACGCAGTTCAAATTCTCGCGGTTCTTCTGGCTCGGAACTTTTCCGGATCCCGCCTTAATGAGCCCCGACAATCATCGCAGCCAGCGCATTCCGGTACCCACGCTTCGTGACGTGACGTGTTTTGCTCGCGTTCGCAACGAGAACGCATTACTTTACATGTCAAGTATCGGAATGACGTCGCTTGACGTCGTGTCTCCGCCATAGTATTCTGCCTTGTATTTACTATCCTAAGAAACATTTCAATGCACTTCTGAAACATTTCAGTGCTCGCTTTAATTTTGAAAGGATTAGCTAATTTAACCCTTTGTGCATTAATCGACTTCACAGGTCCTATATAGTTTTGTATGTAATAACAATTATGTTAACTCTGTAATTTGCAGATGTTTTGTGCTTCTTTTGTCTTTTTCGCATGGTACTTTCGTCTAAATATTGTGTAGTTCATTACAAAATTTGATTTTGTCGGGATATATATACAATTGCGATTATAAGCATTTATAATAAAGAAATATATTAAATATGAAGTTTATATATGTATATTTTTTGTATTTGATTAAACTGTATTTATTTAAACAACAAGTATTATATTTTTGATTAAAATATGAAAAAGATATAAATTAACGAAAGATTAAAAAAAATATTTTAGAATTTTAATGTATTTTTAATATATTATATTATTTATTAACATCTCTTATACTGAAATAAAAATATCACATATAATACACACACACACACAAACACACACACACACACACACACAC
>NW_017259192.1:4889208-4896126 GCF_001594045.1 Atta colombica | reverse complement strand
CACACACACACACACACACACACATACAATAGCGCGTTTTATGTAAGTTATAAATTACAATTTTTGTTAGCACATAGTTGTTAAACAGACTAGCGCATAATAAACGAACTATGCAATGAAAATGTCATGTAGTATGAACACAATATAATGCAACTATATCCAATATGCAAATACTATAAAACAATTGGAATTTTCCAGGTGAAAATATAAATTGTTTTTGAATTGTTATGTCTGAATAACAAGCTAATGTTTAAACTGTCTTTGAGCAATTTATATAGATATCCAATTCGTGATGATGGAATTTATTTCAAGCGTACACGATTGCGTGGAATTTGAACGCAAATAGGATGAAGAATATGAATATAAAAAGTACAACTAGTTTATATTTTTCAACTTTTACCATTTTATTTTACACTTGGGAAAAACAAATTTTGTTATCATGAGTATTGAAAATGGCATATTATTTTTATTGTCGATTAAATAATATGCATAATACTATTTTAGTATATTTTTTTAAACATTTCTGGATTTCATTCTGAATTTCAAAATAATTTTCATAAATATGTATTGTTAACATCGATTTAGATTATATGAAAAATTATTCAAATTCTTTGATTTGATCATTCGTTTTCATTGCTGAAAAAGTGATCTTTTCGAAGCTATTAAATTAGAATAATACATAAATGTAAATTTCACGGAAAGAGAAATCTCTATCATTTTGATATTAATTATAATGATCCAATAGAGAAAACTATGCAAAAGCAAATATCAATTGCACATAATATTGTTAATTAAAAATTATATGCAACAAAGTTATTAACCGTTAACTTTATTAATTATAAAATTGAAAATAGCATATTGTATATATAATAGGACATTCAGATTGCGCTTGCAAATTTAGTTAAAATAATGTTCGTTTATAACTACTGATACAGTCATATCTATATTTCTATAAACAGATTTACGAAAAACTTTCAGTCGCCGACGAAGTTAAAAGTGAATTAAAAGCGCTTATAGTCTTTTCATTAAAATTAATCGTTATACTAACTATATTTTAACACTTTCTTTGTTTTTAGATTATATAACTTTTAACGTCTATAATAAATTATATAAATTTTTAATACTTAATTACTTTATTTTAGCACGGGCAAGTGCTAAATCTCATATCTGTTATCTATATTATATTATATTTTTTGATATTAGGTGTACAACTTTGTTTCCATCATTTTTTTTCCGAAATTCCAGGCTTTATTGTAAAAAACTGGTTATACATTTATGATTCAAAGTATTGTCCATCGCTGGCCACTACTTTCTCCCATCTTTCGGGTAGCGTACGAATCCCGCGTCGAAAAAATTGGTCATCTTTTGAGGCTATCCACGAATCGATCCAATTTTTTACTTCTTCGTAAGACCGGAAGTGCTGGTCAGCCAGGCCGTGTGCCATTGATCGAAACAAGTGATAGAGGGAGCAACGTCTGGAGAATACGGCGGGTGGGGTAGGACTTCCCATTTCAACGTTTCCAAGTATGTCTTGACCACTTTCGCAACATGGGATCGAGCAAAATCACAATGTTATGCTGCAAAATCATTTTATCGTGTCTCTCGTTGTATTGCGGCCGTTTGTCTTTCAATGCTCGGCTCAAACGCATCAATTGCGTTCGATACCGATCGCCTGTGATTGTTTCAGTCGGTTTTAATAATTCATAATACACTACGCCGAGCTGGTCCCATCAAATACAGAGCATGACCTTGGACGTCAAAATCACCGTTCTTGAAGCGTTGAAATCACTCACGACACGTTCTTTCACTAATAGCGGCCTCACCATAAGTATTTGAGAGTATTCGATGAGCCTCAGATTTCTTCATATTGAAGCAAAAAATTAAGACCTCCCGCAAATGTCGAGAATTTGGCTCGTAAACTGACATTTTCAATCGAGAATTTATGATGCAGACACAAATCGACTAATGTTTCTATGGGGTTATGTTGACAGATGCCCAAGTTTATTGTATGACGTCTATGATCTATTTATTTCGACCACCACTTACCGCTAAAGCCATCTATAGGAAAACGGCGGAAGCAAAGTTGTACACATAATATTATTCATTGTAATTTGTTAGAGATAAAATATTTATATAAAATTTACTGTAAATTATTTATGTTTATTAAATGTAAAAGTGAAAATGTTTATTGCATTTTATCTATCCATCTGATTTTGATTCTATCGGAACAAAATTTGTCAATCAGGACGAAACTTTCGAGAAATCTATCACAAAATCGAACATACAATAAAACACGGTAATTAATCCTTACTTTGTCGTGGCGACGCGTGTCGTACGAAGACTTTAATTGAAACGCGATATAGAATCGATTTTGTTTTGCTTGGGGCCGAAATCTACGAATGGTAGCAAAAAAAGAGACAACGATATATTGTGCTATCTGGCTGAGCAATTTTCTCATCGGCAGCATGACCGACGAATATCGTTTAATTGTCACGTACAAAATTAGGACGATACGATGTTTCGCCAAGCGCTGCGCGATTGCTTTCGTTGCGAATGCCGCGAATACTTTTTCCGCGTACGCTCATATACACATTCCGAGCCGTGTTTTTTAATTAAACATATCTTCTGACGCTGGTAGGATACAAGTAGGAACAATTTGGAACGGATGTTGCGAGTGTAATATAATACAATCATGTTAATCCAAACAACTCTAAACATTGTTTTCGTAGCTATCAGATTATCTTCTAGAACTTTTAAAATCTAATCTTCGTGATTTGCTATCAATTATTTTAAAGATGCAATCTAAGTTACTACGTGAAAAAATCTTGCTAAATTAGTACAATAAAAGAAATATCTCTATTTTTTTAAATGAATGGATTATAATGAAGGATATATTAAGTATTGTAGAAGAGTACTTTATGTATAAATTATATTATCATTTGAATTATACAGAGTACATATAAATATAGCAACTAACGTGAGATTTCTGTGGTCTTTTCTTCCTGAATTAAATTTCGTGAAAGTACTTTTCTAAAATTCTAGATATTAAATATCCGAATAAATAATTAATCAGCTAAAAATTTTGTTAAGCTGAAATTTATCAGAAATTAAATAGAAAAAAATAAAATTCTATTTATTGCTTAAAATTTAATTTAATCTTCAATAAAAGCTTATAGTAAAAACCAATGAAATGCTTCCATATCGTGAGAAATGGAGCTTTCTCAATTTAGCTTTTATTCGCAATTAAGATATAGTGTCATACGAGAATTTATGAAAATAGCATGCATAGAAATAAGATATAGAAATAACATGCCTTATCTTTGTGTAAAAAGGGAAAGCCATCTGGCAAATAATTACTCAGACATACTTCATTGTTAATGAAACCGTTAATGAAATAAAACAGAGATAATATTAGATGAATATAACGGTGAAAAATGGACTAGAGTATGTATAATAATGCAACAGAATTTTTGTTGCTTTCCTTTAAATTTTATTGTTAATGTAAATTATAATGATTTAACATAATTATCAATATATACGTTGAGTTAATCCATCATTTTCAAGATTTTTTCAATTTTCAGTTTTTATCAAAATCAGTTTTTATCAAAATTTTCATAAAAATTATCCGTATTAATCTTTTCGCAACAGGAAAACTATTATTAGTGCTAAAACAGTATTATATTTTGAAACAAGAAGTACAATGAAAAAAATAATAAGTTATTACAAATTTTACTTAAGGAAATGTTATGAAATTTACAATAGACCCCCATTCTCTAACGGTTAAATTTGCTATTCTTATATCCTTATAATTTTACTTGTATATTTATTCGAGCTTTAGGCGAATAATTCAGCTAAGAGGAACATTAATTCTCCGAACAAAGTTAGTTTCTCTCTTCCTAGAAATAAAGTTAATTGCCAATCTTTCCGCTGTGTTCAATCAAATAATTAGAAATACTGTCAGCAGTTACCTCGGTCGCCTACGTTGCTGGCATGCACGTAGAGAATTTCCATTGCAGCTTTGTAACAAGGAGCGTATGTCTTCTCCTTAATTTTCTTTGAAATGGAGCTGTGGCGTCCGAGCGCATGATTGCATTCGTCGGTCGCGATTACATAACGAAGTAGACGAGCGCATGGACGCGTACTGCGGAAGTTGCGGTATGAAGGTCGCAAGCTAACTACGTTCCTTCGCCACGCACTTATGCGAACGTACGGAGGTATAAGTGCGAGGGCGAGGTACTCATGCGGCATGAGGAAATTGAAAATTGTTAGAACGAGTTTCGTTGGCGGCCTGAGCGTACGTAATTATATCGTAACCTTCCTCGTCGACGATATACGCGGTTACTAACTCTCCTTCAAGACGTTTCCCTTTGTGAATATTACGACGTGTTTAGTTTTTTATTAAACGATATTTTATTATGTAGAACGTGTATTGTGTTTATATAAATATTTCTTATATAAAATATATAAAATATTCATAAAAAACTTTTATAATATTTTATTGTATGATAAAAAATTTATTAAAGCTCTAATTTTAGTTCTTACAATGATAGATATTAAAGGAACAATGGTTCCAATCCTTTAAATTAAATAACATTTTTAACTTCCATGTGTCAAAACATAAATCAATTTATTTCATTGGTTGATTTCAAAATAAACATTGTCTACATTAATATATGCATTTAGTAAATAACAAACTAAATTTGAATTTAATGTATTTTCTTCAATTATTTACCTCCATTATTTTAGTTAAATTACGTTATTTTGGGTAGGAGCAATGATGACCTGTAGAAATTATTAAAAATGATTCAAATATTGTTTGACATTATGAATTTAACAGTGTAGATAGCAATTAATAAAAATTTAGAGAATAATAATTAAAATTAATTTACTTAAAAATTATTCTCTCATTTATCTTTATAATTTTCTCTTTGTCTAAACCACACAGCATTATTCTGTGATATTACATTTCATTATTGTAATATAGTTGCGCGTTGAGTTGATATGTAGTTTTCGTCTCTTGAGTACATAATAGTCGACTGTCACCGCAATAGATTCGTATTTTAATTGTATAAATTTTACATGCACGCATTGCAAATGCATACATATTGCAAAAACGCAATGGTCAACATTGCAAGTAATTTCGCGTAGACGCAGGCATTATTTTTCAGTCGCACTTAGTCCTCGTCGTCGTCGTTGTGCGTGAGGAGTCGCGAAATAACGAAGTGTAAACAGGTAGAAAGAAAAATGATTCTTTACTGCGGTCAAGTACTTTATTACTCTCCAAGTCTCACGAATAGGTACGACCGTCTATATTCATTGCCTCCGTGCACATCTAGTAAACAGCAGAAAATTACAGGCAACTATATCACGCGCACGGCGACGACGATGCTGTTGCTGCTGCTACTGCTGCTCTTGTTGGCACTGCAGCTTTTCAGCTTGGCGCACAGTCGATTCACTTTACTCGAGTTTCATCTTTAAACTGCGCGCTCGTCTTATCCATGGAGAGTGTTGAGAATAGGAAAGAATGGTAGGATAAGAGGCCGGGCTGGTCGATGGGGTAGATGATGAGTTTTACGACAACCCTCGCTCTCGCCCGTTGTCTGTGGCTCGAAAATGGGCACGTTGAACATCTTGGCGCGGCAGGGTGATCTCGAGCGAACTCGAGAACGCATCGTCGACGTAGCGAAATTCTATTTTATTTCTATGTCGTAGAAGATGTCGAGACAAAGGCATTCTCTTGGTCTTCCAGATTGTAGAAATAAGTCAAAAACTAAATTTCTTATAGTTAATGTTAGTAGTTCGCGCCACTGTACATGCCGATAAAGTTTTGTATATACAGATACCATTAGTAGCTTTCACTTTTAGATTTTAGTTATTTTTGCAAACAATTATATTGCATTTTTAGAAATATCTACGTCAATAATTGTTTTAAACATATAAATTTTATTGTTTAATTGAAAATAAAAGGTATCTACACGTAATTTAAAGTTACTATTGAAATATATTTTGATACATATAATAACAAAAATATTTGCGTACTTAATACATGCGCATGTAACATTCTGTGAAAAATTTGTATTAAAAAATAATCTGCATTTTTTAGTGTCAATATATATTTGGAATACACAAAATAAACAAATCCGTATTTATATTTTTATATATTAATTAATTTATTTATTTAGAGAGATAAAAGGGTTAGAATTATAGTTATCTGAAAAAAAGAGAGAGATAAAATAATATGAAAAAAGATGAATGCAAATTTATTGTAGGTATTACATCTTGTTATGAATAATTACCAATTTGTCAACGAAAATTGGCGTTTATGATTATATTTTATCAGTTATTTTTAAATACTTTTTATTGATAAAAATATATCTTTGATATAAGCATCACTTCCGTAAAAAATGTGATACTTTCTCCTTCTGTGTGGAAGTGATAAAAAGTACAATAGCAAATGAATGGTGTCAATGAATCAAATAACAATTTGAACTGGTTATCGTGGTATAGCTATTGTCCTAAACCTAAACTTATCACATAGCGCAATCAAGAAAATGTTTATCGATATTTTTTATCCATACACACACTTACTCTTCCGATTTATTTTTTAATAAATAACATCACGCGGAGATTGTAACGGAAATTTTCATGGTGTTTAATAAATATTTTTCGCGCACTATCGCTATAAATAAAATAACAATTATACGAGCGTTTTTAGCTTTTACAGTGTTTTCATTGTGGTGAATTAAAAATAGTGGAGATCTGAATATTACGCTGAATATTTTTTGTCATGAGACATACATGATGTATTTGGCCGTAGTGCGGAATATTAAAAAATTCTGAAATATAGATTTCAATATTTGTGACAGAGAAAAAAGATATTTTGAGTATAATATGTGTATATATATATATATATATATA
>NW_017259192.1:4881234-4889116 GCF_001594045.1 Atta colombica | reverse complement strand
TATATATATATATATATAGTACCATCAAATATAAGCGTATTAACGAAAATGTAAAATGCAAGTGGATAACAATTTTTATGACTTACTGTTAGTGAACTTATTTCTTTATTGTTTGAAAATAAGGAATGTATTGAAACCAAGATCATTCATTGCTTTGATAATATCGGAAAAAATGCAATTTTTATATATTGAGATATCAGTATAGTAAAAAAAAAAAGAATTTATTCGAACATTTTATTGGCAACCATATTTTATAAGCATATTTTAAAAAAGAAAAATATATATCCGTAATATTATTACAATCAATATTTTCTGTCTTCATTCTCGTATTTAAATGGTAGATTTTCTTTATCTATTGTTATGCATAATTTTTACATACAATCGAAAGAAATTACATGATTGACCATATAAACAATGATAATATAATATATAAATGATGAATGAAAAATGTAAAAAATTAAGTATATTAAATTAAGTATATTAAATTTTATAATCATAATTTGTCAAAATATTTTGTAGTTGTTGGATATGTATAAATTTCAGTGTTCGCTTGTTCTTTATTCTTTATTTAGAAGAGGCATTGAAGAGACTAATGTATAATTTTAACTGTTTTCGAAACAGATAAATACTTTAATAAAAGTGACAAATGAAAGACGCAGAAGAAGCATTGTATTTCAATATGATTAAGGATTAAAGACTATTGAAAAAGATTGTGAAATTCTTTCTTTGTCACATTATAAAACCAATGAAAAATCGAATACAACTATTCTTCTGCAGCTTTTTTAGTTCCTATGCTTTTTATAAAAAGAAAGATGAGCTTTTCAATTTCAAACGACAAGCTCGGTTTGCCTTGAAAGGTGCAGCAGGCTGCACTGCGATTATTCAAGGCGGAAATGGGGACATCACTGGCTTGTGATGACTTTTACGAAAACGCTTCGCCTGCAGCTAATTTCCATGGTTTGAAAACGAAAGGTTCGCGAACGAAACGACAAAGTCACGGCACTACTATTATGAGTCAACTGCAGGATGAACAACGCTAATGCGTTCAATCAGACCGCACATTATGTCTCTCGTAAAAAAGACGAGAAAGGAAAAATAATTATAGCAGTTACTTACTTAGTTTATTTTTAATAGTACATCGAACACTTTATTAAACACATTTAATTAAATATATCAAGAAAGGAACACGTAATTCTTTTTGCTAGCTTTCATCATAGTCATTTTATTATACTTTTCTTTCTATTATAAAGAATTTTATGAATTATGTAACAAAAGATATTTTCTAGCTTATGTTTAATAAGTAGAATTATGCAAAAAGGATTTATTATTTGCTTTTGAGTTACAGAAGTTCTTTTTATAACGAGTATTACGATTACATTTTTGGAATATATGTTTATGAAAAAATAAAATGTAATATAAACTATGCTTTCTGCACACAAACACAATATAAATATCAATTATTTTAAAAGATTGTTTTTAATCGTTTTTATACTTCAAAAAATTGTATTGTACATTCGAGCCTTAAAAACATGTTACTCACGTATACATATATAAAGCTAATATAATAATATAACTCGCACTCCATAAATTTTCACGAAAAGAGAGAAAAACTGTTCACTCATTTTGAATACTATAGTAATTTATACAATTATCAATACTTCGGGCAGTTTTTGTTCGTTCAATTTATATGCGATTATTGATGGGAATAAATACGGCGCGCGCATCGCCATGAATTTCATTAGTCTTCCTAGCGCCAATTATTTTTTTAATTGCACAAAGGTCTAATTATTCCTATGCGCGTTTTCTCTTTATCACTAATATCATTCGCACGAGTGATATCGCATCGCGTACGCGTCCCGAATGTAAATATCTCGCGCTCTTCATGAATTTTCATTAGTGACTCGCTAGTTGTCGTTTGATCATGTCATCTTTCGCATGTCATATATTACAGAGCATGTGAAAAGCAAGGACTTAAGTCTAGAAACTCGTTTTCGAGGATTAGTATGTCAGAATTGCCGATCTGCGGCTCATCATTCTGTACACTTTAATGCTGACTGCTTCATCATGGAAATGTGAATTTACAAGTGTACCTGAATGAGAGAATTCACAGCTTCTTAATATTCTCCTTAAGAAACGTTATTTAATTTTTTATGACTCATAAGCAAACGCTTCGCGATTTGCTTGCTGAAGATTACCGAGAGTATTGTGTAATAATATTAGGATTATTGATCTTATGTGATTGCCTAGTTTTCTCAGTAATAAATAATTCATCGATACATATATATATATATATATACTGACGTCTTTTTTTTCGTATTAAATAAAAAGAGTAGAAAAACTGATTTATCGGCAAATAGAAAATATTAATACTTAGGAAAAGTCTAGGGTAAATTTTTCGTTCTTTTCTTCCTCTCGACTTCTCTTCCTTTCTAAGAGGATTATTCACCCTTTTTCACGGGGTTTACATATCTCGCGTGTTGCAGAAATCGCACCTCTCAATTTCAAAATACCAATATTCCAAAGCCTGCAATAGAATTTATATCACGGATATCATAACACGTTTACTTGGAGCAAACTATCTTTTTTACTTACGAAACTGTTATAAAGTGATTACATACAAAATGTAATGCATGTAATGTAACTTGTTAATAATGCAATTGTCCATTAACGCGCGCGTTCTCGAAAAGACAAATTGAAACAAATCTGATATTCAATAATTAATACTTTTTTTATCTTGCTTTTAATTTAAGAATGATTATTCTTGAAACAACGCATAATATAATAAAGTAGAAAAGAAAATAGTGATAGGACGTTATCAGTAACAGTCGACGACGATCGCCATACCTCTCGACTTTTGCCGAGAACCATTCTCGATATCGATCCCGGGCACGTCTCGATTCGGCGCAACTCTCAGCGTAAAGTTTGACACCGTAAACTGGTTTAGCGAAAAATGGCTTAACTTGAAGTGGCCGGCTCCATAACGTCTCCTCCTCCACTACCATCGCCGTCGGGTGCTATACAACTACGATAGACCTGATTGTGATTTAGAGCGACGGCGGCTTTCCCTGTTTGATCCTGTAATTGAGTAACCGTTCTCACGTTGCTGCGAGCAGGATATTTAGATGCCGACCACAATCTGCTCCTGGCAGTATTTCGACATTCAACTGACAATATGGATGTCATTATCTTCCATACGTGATCTTACACTGATTCCAATATTAGAATGTTAAAGATTTGTTCATGTCAGAGACATGAAAAATAAGCTTTTCTTTTAACGTTAATCACTATATCTGCTTGCTTGTTGTTTATTATTTTAGGTTTAATTAAAAGTTTTATTTTAACCTATATTTGGCATTCGTTGTTTTTTCACTATTTAAATATAGCAATTAAAAATATTCTATCTAAAAAATCTAAAAAAATTTTTTAAACATACTTGTGACATTTTTTCATAAACTATATTCATTTATATAACTCTGATATAATTAACATATAATTGAACATATAATATTATATATTTTAATTAATTAAATTATGAGAGACATTGAAGGAATTGCAGATTATATAAAGCGAGCTTTCTATTCTCTAAAGTATGAATTTAAGTACACAAATACTTGTAATGATTAATGGTTATTTTACTATTTTTCGGTCGTTACTAGTAACCCGCGGTATATGTATATGCCGCACGACAAAAATACGTAAGCTTATCCGACAGTTGAAATATCGATATACACCGCCGGCGATAAACACAGTAATAACGTGTAAACACGAGCGAATGATTAACAGTGAAAATTTTCAGGTATTTCCGCGTGTACGTGTTAAAGCAGGTGTGCAGCAAATGGAACATCCTATGTAACTTTATCTGCCAGCCCATGCAATCCTCAGCACATACTGTTGCCGGTAAACTTATACGTCTCTCACCTCGTCGTAATTTAGCTTATCGGATAGGTGTGTGCGTCCATAGGACTCAGTCGAAATTCTAAACCGCTCGTATTTTATATACATATCAAAAGTCACTGAAGCTTGCAAGTGGATTTCCTATATCATCATCTGGGAATCGAAATTTGAAACAAGGATTTGTGTCATGAGAAATCCGTGTAACTACAAACCTGCGCTACGAAGGGCTCAATGTTGATCGTAGATTGAGCTTACGTTTATATGCAATGGGAAGGATTACGTTCACTTGATGGACATTTGATAGATACGAACGGCTTACATTCGCAAACGCGAGCAAGCTTTCCTCCTGAATGTTTCCTAGAAACGCATACCCATCAGGCGTCGGATAGTGAGACGCTGTAATGTTGTATCCTCTAAATAAGCCAAAACAGCATCAGATAATACTCGAAAAACTCTTGTTTTTAATAAGGTTTAAACAGTGTATTTTAGACAGTATTTTAGAAAATAATTATGTTTATAATATTAACTTTAAAATTGATAAATATTGGAGAATAGAGTGAGGGGAAACGATATTTTAAAATATACTGTCTCAGGAATTAATTTCTTGATTAACGAATTTTCCAACATTTATGTGAAATATAGAATTCTAGTAGCAAAAATCTTAACATAATAATTATATTATTATATTGTTTCTACAATTCTAAATTGTAGTTTACTTGGTTAATTTGTATCTTGTGTTAGATATTCAAATTCCAACTAATAGCATAGCTAAAATCTCTTAATGAAATTTCATTGAAAATATAATACTATATACAGTTGGAAAAAATGTGTTGAACTTAACATAAATCGCATGTCTCTAATTTTTGAGTTAGTTTTACACAAGATAAATATATTAGAAGGTAACACAAACATTATGTAAGAGAATAAAGAAAGATTAAAAAAATAACATCGTCACAGTTTGTAAATAAATTGCAAATGAAAGCATATTTTTTGTCAGAAAATTAACATTTATATGTTAAATTAACACGGATTTTATTCATTTGTTTTAGAATTTACATTTTAAAACACATTATTTTTATGTTACTTGTTCACTTACTCATAAATTGTGTTATTTTGACATTAAAAAACATTGAATATCAATTTCACAAAAAATCTTTAAATAACATAATCACATTATATAAAATTAACACTCGAATATGTTAAAAAATTCAACACAAACCGTTTTCAACACAAATACACAAATTTTTTTACTGTGTAGATATAGTGATTCATTAAAATTATATGATGAAATCGTGTGACATTACGAGATGCTCTTATTACTTATTAAATATTTAAAATTTAAAATTCATGATACTAAGTATAATTTTCGAACGAATTTTTTAACGTCGACATTTTAAAACATTTAAACAGAATTTAGATATCATTTATATTGTAAGATTTATATTATAAATCATTAAAATTTTTGACCCCGATGTAAATCTTTTAAATAAAAAATAAAATAAAACCAATAGTATAAACAAGCATTTAATATTCAACTTGACCGATGTTTAATGAATAGTTTAGCTCTAATTTGTTTCTGTCAATCCCTTGCGACATTATTTATTAAATATCGGTTGATCATATCCTTAGGGATAGTTACATATTTTATAATTATGGCATAAGCTTATATGCCGCTAGAGAGACATTTAACTATTGATTATGTTTCAAGAATGTTTGTCGCGTAGAATGTAGATATAATCAGGACCGGGCAAAATACAATTATTTTGTATTTTGTAATACAAATGTGTTTTATAAGTTATTTTTAATTTTTATAAATTCCGTTAATTGCAATAATGAATAGATATAAAGATTAACATAATTTAGATATTATATTAGCAGCATTTACAAATTGATATTTAATTAAGAATTTAGAAGAGAGAATTATTGCAGCATAAACAAAACATTGATATCAATACAGTACGCCTAAAAATCTTTTGACATTATATTTGTTCGATATCGTTGGATAGCACCATTCATAAACTTGAAATCTTACGGCGTCTCCAAAAAATCGTTATATAGTGCTGTCATAAAAATCGAGATATAGCAGGAAATAGAATTCGAATATCAAGTCACAAAACATACACGCACACACACACACACACACACACACACACACACACATTTTCTAGTGAGGCTATATCTCTTAAAAAATTAAATTTTCATTTTTCCAAATGTAATTGTTTGAAAATTTTATGGTATATTGAAACAATGATCATCATTTGTCTAAACAGACAATCGTGCAATTTATTTAAAATAATGTCAAAAAGATGAAGCATGGAAATAATAAATTATCGTTTCATAATATTTCGGATGATAATTATTTTTGTATAACAATGCTCACGTGGATCTTCATAAAGGTTGTAATATATTTTAAATTTTGCGTCAATTTAAATAAATTTTGTCCATTTCATTTATTTAGTTAGTTTATTGTTTTTTAAATATAGATTTTTTAACTACTGCTATAATTTGATTTCATATTTGTATGTCACAGATCAGCATAATTACAACTCTGCTGTGCAAATAAATTAAAATGCAAATAAATTAAAATAAATTATTTTTTAATTTTAAGGTAACAAATCTGTGAAAATTATATCAAGTATATAGATAATGTAATAGATCACGTATTTACATGTATTAAGTAATTCGACAATAATATAAAAATATTACAAATAAGTATAGCATCTCATAGATCTCATAGATTTGTTATCTTAAAATGGATGAGCTAAGATTGAACATTTAATTTTTTAATATGCATCAATTACAAGCATGGATAATAAGCAATTGAAAATTTTTCCCAGTTACAATATATTTAAATTAATTTGTTTGTTAATAAGAAAGTTAATAATTATTAATTATATTTATTTTTATAATGCATTAATTTGTTATCCAAGAATTTTTCATGAATATCACTATTCATACTTATCAACCACTTTAGATCATTATTTTAAATAAAATAATATGAAATCTTATAATAAGATAATATGGTAATATGAAAGATAAGAGATCTAATAATTTCATTTCCTCATATATTGTGAGATATTTTCAATAATTGTGCATTAAGAAATGTGGAAGATTTTATATATATGTTTAGTAATTATTATATATTATTAGTAATTATTTAGTAATTATTTTGTTTTTCAATAGAAAAAATTTCATCCGCTATATTTTTCAAGTAACTCAATATGTAATGTAACGATTATTCATACTTTATTCTCTTACACGAATTCTCTTATTCTCTTATTCTCTTATTTTCTTATACTTTAGTTTTTCATATATTCTAGAAGTATTTTATCCTACTGGTGAATCTATGCATTCGCAAAGTTGCTAAATCCATAAGAGTCTTCTCATATGTGTGAATGTGTGCCGTTCCACTTTCTAGATAATCCTCTCATTCTTGGTATGCACTCATAGAAAACTCCGTATTAAGAATATTTGAATTAAAAAGTTTTTGTTGTCTGAACGTACTTATAAATAATGCGTTGCATCTTTCCAATATTATGCATATTCACAAAGTGATCATACAACAATAAATTGAAGATTATGTAAGTAAAATACATAAAATAACGAATTTCAAACGACTTAACCTTTTTTTATCAGCGATTGTTAAATGCAACTGGAAATACAAATTGGAAGTTTTTTGCAGATATTTTCTTTATTTTTATTCCTTGAATAAATCTGATTTCTTTCGATATTATATTTTCTGATATCGTGCAAAAGAAACTGGCAATGAATACATACGTTAATAAAATTGATCACTGAGATCGTAAAAAATCATCGCATTGATCAACATTGAACATATTAAAAAGAAGACGGCAGACAGCGAACTATCGGTGTTCGTTGTGCGTCGCGTCGTCGTAATTCGGTATCGATTTGCAATCAAGTAAATTTGACAATCGCGACAGACGGAATTCCCGATGATTCGGTACACAATAGCTCATCGGAGAAGGAT
>NW_017259192.1:4875112-4881134 GCF_001594045.1 Atta colombica | reverse complement strand
AGAGAGAGAGAGAGAGAGAGAGAGAGAGAGAGAGAGAGAGAGAGAGAGAGAGAGAGACTAGGATCGAAGTGCGTTTCCCGTTATGTAATGAATACAGATTTCGAGTTTTATCACGGAACTAGGCGTCGGCCGGCGGGAAAATCGTCCTCGTTTTTCCGAATTTAGACCCGGCTACGGAATTTATTTCAACTGCATCGATTGTCCAAGAAAGAAGCATTTGATGACTCGAGGAAAAGCGTTCCATATTTAACGACATATATAATGAGATATTAGTGAGTTGCTCGCTGTAATGTTCTTTCCCGCTTGTGACATAGAAGGAACATAGTGACGTAGGAGGAAGTGTTTGTTAAAATATGACTCGACGTATAATCGTATAGATAGCTTATCATTGATAAGCTCGCTTTTCTTCCATTCTTTTTCTTCCGTTCTTAATTTGAACGTAAAAAAGATAATATGATAATTTATTTGTCATACATTTTTAAATTTTCGCCGTATTAATATTTTGTAGACATAACATCTATCTAAAAGGATGCAGTGAGAAAATCACATATCTTTATTTTATACAATTTAATATTATTTTTTTCTCAGATATTATATTGCACGTAATTTAACTTATAAGTTTTTTAAGTTTTTAAAGTTACGTTGTCTTAATACATCTTTATTTATGATTACATAATTACGCGTATAATTTACTTGGAATATATATATATATATATATATATATATATATACTTGCATTTTATAATAATTAGCAAGTAAAAGTAGTAAAAAGAATTTGTCTGCTATTTTTTTTACATAAAATTAATTAGAAAAGATACTCGCTTGTAACGCGTGAAATGTACAAACCAATCTTTTTTTACACAAGTTAACATAAAGGCTAAATATAAAACAGGGCAAAAGAGCAAAGAGGATGCAAGGTTCGCTTAACCATCTCGCTTAGATGGCACAAATGATAACGTAAAGAGCAACTCGTGAAAAACGACGATACTCTGCGTGCATCCCTTTCTTCTAAACAAGCAGCTTCTGTGTCAGCCGCTGTTCAGCAGTTACCACGCTTTTATTTTCCTGATGCTTCCTCTCTTAACAGCGTTTCTGCACCTTCATCGTTTCTGCGATTTCTATGAATACGTCATTATATGAGAATAACACTTAATAATCGTGCGAGTTTGTTTAGCTAAACTGATCGTATCATAGTCGATTTGTTACCTCGATTGTTAAATCATTGAATATCTTGAATGTATAATCTGTATTATAATTTTGATATATATTTATATAGATGTTTAATATATTTATTTTTTCAAATGGCTTATATGCATATGTGTTTGTTTTGCAATAGCAAGTTAACATAAATCGAAAATACATAAGCTAATACTGAGATATTGCCAAAGAAGGTAATTAAAATGAGATGATGAAAAGTAAATTGAATATGTCTTATTAAATGGAGAACATGATGACTTGCAGCAAGAGAGATGTAAGTTCAATATTTGTAATGTAGGCTTTAAATATGAAGCCGTAATTTGAGTGGATGATATAAAGTATGGCTTTATTTCACTTCTAATTAAGTCTTTAAATGCCGCGCTTCATTTGGTAATATATCAATTATTTAAATCATTAAATAAAAATATAAAAAAATGTTTAGTCTATCGTAAAAAATTTGCAAAAGATTAGTTACGTTGGTTCAGTGATAATCGATAAAGCTTTTTACGCTTTAAATGCTTTTTGCGCATAGTATATGGTATAAATCATCTGCGTACAAATGTACTCTCGATATTGCATCATCCATGATCAAGTAGGTGCTTTTAATCCTGTCCAACAACGATCACTGTACAGGCAAATGAAATGTGCGTGAAAATAAATGTATATTTTATTTAATAACAAACTAGGCTCAGTAGCGTGACTGATAAACTCTCTACCGTCTTTATTTCGCTATTTTCACAATTTCCGAATGCGCTCCACTCTCTCGCAAAATAGTTTACTGCAAATTGAAGTGGATTATTTGTAGAGCCGATTTTCATTTCGATGATTTTCTATCTTCCTTTCTTTTACTCACGGAGGAGTGATATCGCTGTTTGGAAAAAGGATTTCAGCCGGAAGTAATGGTAATCCCGGCGATTCCCTTTCAAATGTGGCTAAAGTTCCGTAGGAATCAGCAAGGGCTTATCGGGGTTATGACACTCGAAGTCCCTGTTACAATTCACCTCGCTCCTTCGTCGTTCTCTTGCAACGTTTCTCACTCTTGGCTATAGGTACGAAGGGTGTTGATGATCCTCTATTCCACTAGTCACTTATCGATTTGGAACGGTTGCAGTTTATATTTATTTATGAATTCTGTCTTTCCAATCGCGATAATAATATCGTAACGATTATGGAGCTATTCAAATCTCCTATTAAAATCTCAAGAAATTAAACTTTTGACATTTATAAGTTTTTAAGTTTCATTCATCGGATTGTCTAGTTTCATTCATGATCAGAAAATATATATGAGTAAATGAGTAAATATATATGAGTAAATTTTGTGTAAATAGTTCATAGAAGAGTCATTCTCTTATGTGTATCCGATAATCTTCTGATTCTGGGCAAGTATTGAATGTATGGAAAGATAGTTTTGAATAAAAAATAATAGACTACGTTTAATATTTTAATAATATATAATTTTATATTATTTATGATAAAACTTATGTAAGAAAAATATATTATCATTTTAATGATGATTTGATTGGAGTGAAATATTAATTTCGAAACATTTTTAAATTCTTGACTTTTATAAATGAATACATATTGAAAAATTTGCTACTCTTATTTTAAAACTTTCTACATATACACGGAGCACTCATCACAAAATCTCAGAGAATTTTCTTAAGAATGGCAGAAACGCACTCTGTCGTGGCACTCTTGTTTGGATAGGCAGCGAGATCCTTTTCGACGGAGCGAATTGCTCGCGTTGGTTCCGTGCACTGCGAGGCATTTTATCAAAAGTTTAATACAAATGCTAACTTTCTTCGTTATTCTCTTCCTTCCTTCCGTCAACGTTATTCTCGCATAATGAGGGTCGGGGGAGTATTATTTTACGACAGACGCGCTCTTATCATCGCCACTGCGCTCGCGATAAATCGGCCACAGCACATTGTGCATCGTGCCACACCTATTTTGTTTGATACGAATTCAACCACTTTCTCATCACAAACACATACACGCGCGCGCACATGCAACCGATGACGAAGATGAAAATAATTCACAAATAAGAGCTCTGCATAATCAAGATACTTGCAATAGTGTTGGTTAGAAACAGAAAGAGAAGTTCAAGAAAAAAGGGAATATATGATAATTTAAATTTCTAGAGAGAGAGAGAAAGAGAGAGAGAGAGAAAGAGAGAGAGAGAGAGAGAGAGATGTATAGGATTAGAGAAAAAAATGACTTAATGCGTTTGTAAAATTGTATGACTGAAATGCGAAAAGAGATCGCTAATCTTATATTTGCGGATTGACGTTAGCAAAAAAAAAATAAAAATGTTTATGTTACATATAAATTCATAATTAATGTTAATTAAAGAATGGAAATTAAAGAATTTTTTTCGAATACTCATCGCGACATTTAATAATACGATTATATGTTTTTTTATCAAAATAAAAATTGAATCAAACATAAAATATCTAAATGAAGATTTTATTTTGAGTCACATTTATGTAATAAATATATTGTTTATAAGTTATATGCATTTATAAAATTGTGAATTTATTTCTTGTACATTGAGCGAATTTACTCTTTACAATGGAATTTATAATTGGCATTTAAAGCGCTTTCATACGATAATTAGGGAGACGTTAAAACGTTACTCGGGAATTTATTAACAATCGTTTCAAAGTTTTGCTAATCAGTTTAATTATGACTATTCATTCAAAGGTCTTTTGTTCGAAATTTTACTATGCTTTTTCTTTATCTCTTTAAAAAAATTTTTTCGTAGTTAACTTTTGTAACTAAATTTACAATACATTTTTTTATTTTTTTATTTCATTCGTTACATGTTATATAATAATATGTATATGTAACAGTATAATAATTACCTTAAAACTGATGAAATTCCAAGCAAAAAGGAATTCGAACCATTTCAAACATATTAAATTTCATTATATCGTCAAAGAGAAATTAATAATCTGAGATATTTACTTATTTTTTCAATGAACTAAAATAAAAATTTTGTATCTTATGTATATATATTTTTGTTAACATTTGTAATAAATGTGATTATTCAAATTATACAATAATTACTTTTTATTTTGCTTACACTACATAACGATCACATTCTCTATTTTAAATACATTAATTGTGTTTAAAATGCTCTTACGTTATAATTAAAGATGATGTTAAATATTGTTCGAAGAAATTATCAATAATCGAAGATTCGATATCATCAGCAATAAAGTTTAATTACGATCGGCCTCCAATTTTGCCTTGAACTTCTATTATAGCATATTTTGCTGATATCTTCTTCTTTATTTTCTTTATAACTTTCTGTCCACGTTCTCTTGTTTTTTATGCGCCTCGCAATATTATAATAATAAAGTTGTTGTTGAGACAAAAATGCGATTAAGTTTAATTATAATAAAATTTATTATATCAATCAAATGAGCATCAATATAACATTATATTTCCGAACAAATATTTGTATAAAATCAAACTTATAACTTGCTTCTAAAGCGACTTGATGCGGTAATTAAAGAAGAGTTATTACTGTTATTATATAAAGTTATTATATAAATTTATTAATAGTTTTATTAAATCCAGTTATGATTGTGTCTTTAATAAATTTCGTCCAAAGTCTCTGCAAGATGAACGTATTCCTCTTATTTTCGCTAATATTCTACATGTTGACATATCTCATATGCTTCTGATCCAATGCAATTTCATGACGAATATCTTATTAATTTTTAGATCTGATTTACGACGTTAACTGCGAGATTAATTACGTTGTATATGTCATCGATGAATTTTTGTAATAAATTAACTGTAGCATAAAAAGTGAAAAGAGTATGAGATTATATGATATATGTCCATTTCAGGATCGTTATATAATGTTTTATTCGCATTTAAATTGCTTTTATACGATGTAATTGAAGCAGATATTAACTATCGAACGGAGAGCTTATTAAGCTTTAATGGACAAAATAATTTTCCGTTCAAGAAAAATGTCATCACTATTAATGAAAATTAGTACGTTATTAAAAATTAATACAACTTATCTAGTTTCACGAAATAATTCTTGATGCGAAATAATCCAGGAGAATAAACGTGATACACTTACTATTTCTTGATATTCATGTTATCATAGATAATTAATATATAATTATTTTACATTTTTAATACACCAGTAACATCTAATTGTACTAAGCTGCCAATTATAAAATTATCATGATATATGGTGCTAATATTTTATTTTTTTTAGTTTCTCTATGCCCGTTTTATCGTTGTTCCCATTTAGGAATCTTTGCAGATACGCAAATATCTTAATACCGCAGATATACGTCTACTCACGGTTTCAACGAAGCGAGTTTAGATCGGAAGACTAGTTGGTTGAACCTCGGATCTCCAGTAAAATACGCGGCTTAATTGCTTAATTTCTCACAGCTAAATCCGCCCTACCCCTCGCGTCACTACCGTCCCCAATGCTAAAGAACAAAGGCGTGCATCCGTTACTTCGGTCTTCTTACTTTTACACCCTATCAACATTACTTCTCGCGTGACACTTTAATTATGCCGCCACGAAAATCGGATAGAAGGCATCAGGTACACGCCATGATAAAAGAGAACCTTTTTCTCATCCTAATTCAATTTTAATTATTAAACCACAAAATTATCATTGTACTATGTATGATGCAAGTGATCTGATAAATTTTGAATGCAATGGAAAGTAAGAATTATTTCTATACGCGACGTTAATTTTAATACAAAATCATGAGAATATGAAAGTTTTGTATCTTATTGAAACTTTATATGTATTTTTGTCATATATGTATATATATATATA
>NW_017259192.1:4866879-4874900 GCF_001594045.1 Atta colombica | reverse complement strand
TATATTTTATACACACACACACACACACACACACACACACACACACACATATATATATATATATATGTATGTGTATATAAATTATAAGAAAACGTATTTTGAATAAGCTAATATGATTCAATTACTTTTTTGCATATTAGATTCGGATATTAATTTTATAATGGTAGTATAACGGATATTATTTTAAAACTCTCCATTAGTCATAATCCTAGATTTACACCGTTTATAAATGATCATCGTTGCACTGTTCTATCTAATCAATTTGTCATATCGCTATTGAACGTTTAAATAAAAAATCTTATGGTCACTTGATGACAATAAATTGCCATGATAGAAATGATATTATACTTATTTTTCTAAGTTTTTCTAAGTAATACTATAAAACCTTCCTTATAAATTTATATATAATGTCTTCTCATTCCAGGAGGAGGATCACTATAAATTTTAGTTCCAATTTGTAGATAATCCCACCAGGGATTCTTACGTGTTAAATTAGTTAATAATTCATATATCGAAAGCAATCTGCATTCCATGCATTGTGCGGTGTATCGCAATTGCACACTATCGACAACTACTTCTTCGACACTATTTCTTTACATGACAATAAAGTTATCGTTAAATTTTCACGATAAAAACATCTTCTCTTGTTTTTCCTGAGCCAATAATTTCGAATTATAACACAAATTAAGTGATACATTATAAATTTTTCCTTGATAATCGAATACTTTAATAATTGATATGCAAGAAAATAAAAAATTAAATTATTTTTCGAATTAGACAGGCCGTTATGCCTGTGGGATTTATATAACTTTTTAGCGTTATTATACATCAGTGCATTATATTATATGCACCATAGCTGTCACAATTATCACTTTTTTCAACACCATCCTACTCGCACCGTGTAATTATAGAATTATTCACGAGATATTTTAGACAAAGCACTTACATATTCTTTCCTTCTTGTTAATAAGCATAATCTAGTTAAATTTGTATCTAGTTAAGTTAGCAATAGTCGTTGTAAAAATAAACTGTGGAGATGTTCTGTCAGAATTCTATCATCAAATATAATGAGAATACAAGTGAACAAGTATCATATAATAGATCCGTGTAAGATAATTGTAAGATAATCAAATCAATATCTTTCTTATCCATTCACACGTCGTCGATCTACCGCGATATATTTGCATAGCACTTCACACATTTTGCACGTAAATGTTATTAATTTCTTTTCCGAAGCTATCAAGACCGCCGGCAATTCTAAATCAATATCGGATTCTTTTTTTTGGATTCGCGAACGAAAAGTTAATTTTTCAGCGCGTTTTCAAGGCAAATGGCGTGGATGAATAAACGACTCGGTAATGATTTAAATCTAGTAGCCGTGTGGTCCTTTCGTTAATCTTCCTCAAACTACCAGCTAAAAAGTCTTCACCTCTGGCAAACAGTTAAGTTTTCTTCCTACAGTTCAGTAGGAAGTCGTTTTTCTCACGTGATTTCTTCTGATTTACACAGAACTACACAGACCAACGTCTCAACGAATATTTTAAAAGTAGATGATTTTATACCGCGGAATAACTCGCGGCGATTTGTACGAAGCGCATAAAAAAAAAAATTCAGTGAGTTTGAAGAAAATCATTTCTTCCATGTAACTTAATAGTTCCGACGACTGTCACACTTCAGCAGAATGGCACCACTAGCGTTGGGTGTAGTTTGATTAACGTTTACTACATTACGAAGTTAGAGTAAAAGTAAGTTTTATGCGTTTCCTTTTGACTGTAATTTAAGTTCGTGCCAGGACTTTATGTACGATTAATCATCTGTTCCTTTAATTCACTTCATCTCTCTCTTTTTAATTTTGCAATTCTGTTAAAATTGTCACTTTTGTAATTTTAAAATATTATGACCAATTTAAATTATTAAATTTAATTCAAATTATTAAAATTAAACGATGGTAATACTGAATGCTGCAACGGTAACAGATAAGTAGGCGAGGGTATTGAATAAATCATAAAAGAGTTTAAGAAAAGGAAAGCTTTTACGGATTATATAATCATGAGAAAGAATTACAGCGGATTAATAATAAGTACAAAGTAAGAATCTTTAAAAATGAATTGCAATGTAGAAAATTTTCATGATTTTCATTTTCTTGTGATGTTTTCGACAAGTTTTGTTCAAGTTATTTTTCCAGCGATATCTTTTCTTTTGTTTGTTAATACTTTAAAAAACAATTAGATCGCTCTCGTTTCAACGCGTGTTTAACGACATTATATCTCCATTAAAAATCGCGCTTTGCTCTCTGCTCAATTTTTAGGAAACTCTCCGAATGATTAATAATTCGCATCGATATGAGGTACTTTGGACCTTTGTTGATCATGTCTGCTTCGTTAATCCTGGTTTCCGCCCATCTCTATAATACCGAGGGTTAAAATCCTTCGGTATCTCACGAGCTTGTCAAAGATATATGCATGAGGCGTGTACGTGATACGTTTCGCCTTCCATTTCGTCGGATATTGATGATTTCGCCTTGTTAAGTCGATACAAAAGACGTTCTAATCTTATCCATCGTTCGTTTTGCCCTGGATAAAAGGACGGAAATCGCGGTGAATCACTGGATCCGACATACCGATCTTTCGTCGTGGAATAAGTTCGCTTCGGTAGTTTTTCTCATCTCGCGCATCGCGCTGTTACGCTGCTGCCTTGAAAGGATCGACGGCAGGCGCGGTCATCGAACGGGGATCACCCTTGGTACATCTCGAGCGTACATCTTGCTACAATCACAAAATTCAACGACAACGGAAGAAGTTCTCTATATCCATTTTCTTCTCCCCAATCCTAATCCTGAGGCTTTATGGAGTCTCCTCAAACGAGAATCGCGTCTCCAAGGCTCAGACTCTATATTCATTTTCCCGAACTTCGACCCTTATACAACCATGATCCAGGCGTGTTTGGAGAACGGATTGAGTCTGCGCTTGCTTTGTTCAAAACACCAAGAAACTTGTCCTGAATCAACTTTTTTGACTCACCCTTTGATTTCAGCCATGAACAAAGTCGTTTCTCCGAACACGTAAATTTACGAGACACATTTAATTTTGTAATTAATTTTAATTTTTACGATTAATATTTCTTTCTTTTCTGTTTGCGAAGAGAAAATAAAACAATTCTTGAGGAAACATGTATATTTCATAGTAAATCAAGCTTTTATTACGTTTGATCGCGGAGTACTGGGATCATTGATTTTCATATAAAATCATTCCGCTTTCCACTTCTCGCATTCAAAATTATTTTTTATATTCTTTCAGACTTGAAATTAGATTCACTTTCATAAAATTATTGATTTCTTTCTCTATGTCTGAATCAGTAGATAATCACTGATTATCAACCCCAAGTATGCCGCTGATTAATGAATTCATGAAATTTAACTATGAAATTAATGAAACATCTCTAATCAATCTTATTTTAGTAAAAATATATATGATATTGAAACTGATCGCATTTTAATTATATAATGTTCAAACTTTCTTCCTTTTTCAATTGAATTTCACTGATTACTCAACAGTATATTTGAGACCGACAATCCATGATATCTAATGATTCAGATTTAGGGAGTTGGCACTTTTTCCCTCTCGAAAAGGATATAATTTATATAAGTATATATTATATTATTGATCGATAAATTCCTATCCATATCTTTCACATAGTTGTTGCTTTTTGTGATAGCGATATGCTTATATTTATGATTAACTGAACGTGTAATCACACGGAGATTTTATCAAGTTAAAGAGAATTTCTTTTGGTATTTCGAATAACATTTTTTTTTATCTATTATTTCTGGAATGGCTCGTAGAACGATGCGAGCTTAGGTCTGAATCAGGATTAAAAGAGCTCCAGTTTAGAAGTAAGTCAGCGGTTAAATCCACCGTATCGCACTGTTGTTACGCGACTCTATTTCTTACCGGTGACGGCGATGAGGAGGACGCAAAGAAGCGACGCGGAACGGGTGGAACGCACGTCTCGGTATCTCGCGGCACTTCGCATGATGCTTCGATATGCTTTCGTCGCGATTACGCACTCATATACACGCGCGCGCTCATTCACCCGTCACAGATCTGCCTTCATATTAACACTTTCGAGCTCCAATAAGATCCGTAAGTGAGAGATGATCCATTGATTCAAAGACACTGCACTATATATATGTGTGTGTGTGTGTGTGTGTGTGTGTGTGTGTGTGTGTGTGTGTGTGAGAGAGTGGTGTGTGTATATGTGTGTGCGTGTGTGTGTGTGTGTGTGTGTGTGTGTGTGTGTGTGTGTGTGTGTATGTGTGTATCTTCCTTGATTATCCTTTTCTTTTTAATTGTTCGCGTTAAACTTCGGACAATGCGAACTGGATGGCGATAATTCGAAAATGAAAAAAAAGAAAAAATATGAACACTGAAATTAGGGATCGAGGGATGCGTAGGTCGCGGACCCCTTTACGATCTCGTTGACGGCGGCGCGTATAAGGACGATGTAACGACGTGGAAGGTTTTCCGGTCGACGTACGAGCGGCTACTGAAGCTCCCGCCGCAAGCACGGCGAGCTTCCAGTGCGTCGACTCCGTCGTGCACCCGAAAGCTCATTCTCCAACTCGCTCTCGCATTCGGCCCCACGACATTCTTCCTCTCTCATCCGCGATCCTCTCTCCCCAAGCCCTTCGTAGCCCATCGATGCCTCCCTGTCGCACTTCTGACCACGGTCTCTCTATCTTTGTCTCATTCCCTCGTCCTATCCCTCTCTCCTCCTCTCTCTCTCTCACAGCCATTTTAGCGTCGTCGTCGCGATCAGGCGCGCCAGTGCGGGCTGCGCGCGAGGAAGCTTTCGCGTCCTAAAGCTGAACAGACGAGGAGCTGCGGGAAGGGGTGATTGATTGGCGCTGAAACTTCGCGACTGATTGAATCTTTTTTACGTTTCAATATCGATATCCTCGGCCCGAGATGGCGGAGAGCGTCGGAAGCGAAAGAAGAAGACTCTGAGAGTAGATGCTATGTACATATATATGCTTCGTAACGCGAGTTTTCATTCTCGCGAGATAAAGCCATGCAACCTCCGTCTTCCGTTACTCGCGATCAACCGAATCTTTGAACTCGAACGAGCCATTCTCTTCGTTTCGCGCACAATTCGGTGCGTATGATATGAAGGAGACGATTGATCGAGATTATCGGGTAGGAATTATCGAATGGGAAGAAGTTTGATATAATGACTCCGACGTGACGCTAAGAAGTTGAACGTGAGCGATTTGGAGACCTTCGCTCGTCGCGTGGCAGCAGTTATGATTTGGCTTGATAGATATTGATGACATTCTGCAGGTTTCTGCGAACATGTAGAAACGAACACGTATAGCGTACGTTTAAAAAAACTAGCTCGGTTAATTGAACTGTGAGCGATGCGCTAATTACCGCAACTGTTGGCCGATATCCGCGTAGTCCAATACTCCTCTCGGTGATTTTGATCGATTATTCGCATTTAGTATATCTATGGCAAAAGGTCATTATAACGTGCGAGATATGTACCGAGTTAAATGTAACTTTCATTATCAAATCCATTTCTAAATATGAATAAATAAAGTAGAAAGTGATTTGTGCAAGTATCGTTGGTAAAATTGAATCGGAATTGCATCCTCGTTTACACGTTATCATTCAGTTTATCATTTAGTGGACTCGAGTCTTGGATGCTACATAAATGCGTTTACATATACGATGTTTAAAGATACCGAAAGAAAGTGTATGAAATAACCTTGGGCGTTTCCATTTCAAATTAGCTCTCTTCTTTTCGCAAGAAAGCTCGACGATCGCTTAATCTGATTTGGAATAGATCGGATTCATTGCGAATATCTATACGCGGATATATATTGCGCTAATTAAAATCAGACGAACGTATCCCAGTTGGGACGCTGAACTCTGACGTATAATTCGTTCTACCGCAGCGTGGGCAATTAACTGTAGCTTATTGATCAGGCATGAATGACGAGCCGTGGATAATCGCAGGTAGCATGCGCAAGAAAGGCACGTAGTAAAAGGAAATCCGGACAGAAACAAGATTCGTATGGTGCACACTTCGACCGCGTTCTTCACTACTTGATATAAAGGTTAGCAAAAAGCAGCAACATCCCGCTCGTAATTAAAAATGTATCCGTCGGGAAAAATGTCGAGCCGGCTGATCCGTTGTTCTGGCTTCACTCGACAGGCATATCTCCGCATAAATGACGAGTGTAGACTGCAGAGTCGATCGCCAGTCATCAATATCTACCGGATATCGGATGCTGTTACGATTATTAACACATTGTTGACGATGCGTTCGGCTGTCAATCAGCGTTACGTTTTCAGTTTTATATAAATTGACATGTGTGCTAGACTGCGCGGAACAAGATTTTATATTTTTTGTGGATATATCTTCTTATTGAACTTCCAGCAGGTTTTATTTGAAGGAATTATATGAAAGCTACTTGAAGAAAATGTATAAGTGTATTCATACAATTTTATTAATCTATATAGGTACGTGACAACATTTATTGATACTATGATATTAATATATTCCTCCAATGATATTGATAAAATACAAAGAAAATATGTCAGTCGATATATATACGTGTCACTTTTTTTATATTTCATGTAATAATGCAAATACATATTTTATATGTATCCGTTATTATGAAATTTTTATCACTTTATTAAATAATATTTATTAAAAGAGAGAATAATTAAAATATCTAATTATGATTTATTGAATGAAAAAAAAGTAGCAAACGATAACTTAAATTCTTTTACAGATTAAATAAATGAAATATTTTATTTGTGATTATTTATAATAATATGCATAGAATAATATTATCAATTTCATATTCTATATCTTGATAAATGAACCTGAGATCGTGGACTTTTTATTCAGGAGGCATTCATTATTTAAAGTTTCTCATATGCCTTGAAACTTTTTCTCGATTCAGGCAGTGAGTAAGTTGAGTCTTATAAGTGACAAGTAGAAAGATAAAATACGATAATGATCATGATTTTCCTGGATAATGAGGGATTTTAACATCAACGGCACTCCGTTTTCCTCCCCTTTAAGCTTGAACGGATCGATATAAATTACCTCGGTTAGTCTAAGAAGAAATCTGTCGATCATGATTCTTAGCTTAGAAACATCTGGATATCACGCACAGTTACGTTAATTAAGGATGAATGAGTAGACTCCAGATAAATAACCAATTTCCATTGAAAGTATGATATAGTGATTGACGCTTGTCTGAAAATTATCGGTGAAGCTTCGTTCCGCTTCATTTCTGCTGCTTCCCGACACATTAGTGTCTTAATTGGACTCCTTAGAGATTTTTTTAAATTGCACGTGATATCGTATTGATAGATTCTCATAACAAAAATAAAATTCCATTTTATAAATATATCTTTTAACATTTTTTGCCATATAAAAAAGTTATTATACCTTAATACGTTTATGCATAAGTTAACTTTGGTATATACGCCAAATTTAATTTAGTAAATATTATTTATTATATTTAAGGTAAATAAAATTTTTATCATGATATCAATTTATCAAAATCTTTATATTGTCTACTATGTAAAAGATTAAGAATCTGAAATACTTATTTTTTATTAAGAATCTTTATTTTAGACCGCATAAGTGAGAAATATAATCAATACTGGAAAAATGTTTATTACGGTCGAAGCTGGATCTTTATTGCTTTAAAATAATTCAATCTTTAATTACTAATATACACTATATATGTACTTGCATATATATCATATTGCAGTCTTTTTAGAACTGAGTGTCGAATTGTTTTTCTAGTATTGATTGTGTTACTTATTTTTTATATTAAAAAAAAATTTTTGAAATTTTTGCATTGTCGTATATCCCATAGAGATGGGATATACGGCTGTTTGTAGATGGGATGTATGTACGATTCATAAAAAAAATGATAAATAATTAATGCTTAGAAATAAGATATAAAATGACGCAATGACTTATAAAATATGTTA
>NW_017259192.1:4865261-4866779 GCF_001594045.1 Atta colombica | reverse complement strand
TATATGACATATATGGTTTTAAAGGATTAGTAGAATAAAATAGAATTTATTATTATAATTAAGTAATCAGCTGGTATTTCATAATCAAGTTTTGTCATTTTCGAGAATTCATGCAATCAGATATCTGGTTACCAATCAGAATATATGCAACCAAATTTGTCTGGTTATTTTAATCACGATTATGATCATGATTTTAATCAGGATCATTTCTATTTCATCAAAGTCTTATTGTTATGTACGTATTTTAGATTAATTCAATCAATTTTTTTCAATGTATTATATTTACAAAGTTAAAGTTCTTTTACATAATTCAAATTGTATCATGATCTGTAAGCTTTCATACAAGCAATATATCCACGTTTTTAACTAAATTTCGCATTCTCTGGATCGCTGTGAATCAAAGCGTTAAGCACGATTGGGTGAAGTATACAGAAACATTTTTAGCATGAGAAAGATGTTTTTCACATCGGAGGTTAAATATTTCTCTTAAACTTTGTATCTGCTTGACGACTGACATTTCCGTAAGGTTTTTCCACCTCCGATGATATGCGGGGATCTATTAGAGAAAGAGAGGAAGGATTTGAATCTCACGGAAGTTAAGGCGCGAGTTAATTTGTCACTCTCTTGACTCTCGTACACAATTTCCTTTCCTCAGGCTTTGCGAACATCTTCCTCATTATCTTCAGAATAAACGACCGTTAACAGGGACGTTTGATGTCGGTTAGGCCTAAGAGTGAGGCAAACGTGCGGATTGTAATCGTAGAAACGGTACTTCTAGGTATCAGAGACACGAGGAAGCGAAACACGATATTTAAATAAATGCATTATAAAAGTGTTGATTTTAGAAACATTTTGCGCGCGAATGATTGTTTCCGGAAATATGATGGCATTAATTCACTTTTCGATTTCCTTCAACAAAAGAAAATCAGTCCAATTGTCATTTATGATGACACATTTTCTAAAACAGTGTGTTGATCATATAAGTTCAACTTACTAACTTTTACATGTAATTCGATGCATTAATTATTTGAAAATGATCATTTCTCCGAATAAATAAACAACATTGTTCTCGTATCCAGGCAACCGAAGTTTCTAATCCACAAAAATGGACGAAACTGTTCCATCAATGTCCCGTAACGTGGATTCGCAGCAGTTTTGCGAGGGATCCGCTGATAATAAAAACGTATTGAGACCGGGTATGCGTTCGCATAAAACGTAAAGCGATGTACGCACGTATGTCACAACGGAGCAGGGTAAAAATTTTCGGTGGTCCCAGATGTGGTCGGTCGATCGAACTTTAACGTCGTTTACAAGCGGCTTCTCTCGGACGGTCGCATTCTCACGTTCCATTGCAAAACTGTCGAAACTGTCGAATCGCGGACAAAGGGTGTATAATACGAAAGTTACAAACAGAGGTGGAGGACTCAGAACGAGAATGAGAGAGAGAGAAAGAGGGGGGGGGGGGGGATGGAGAGAGGGGGGGGAAAGAGATAGACGTGTCGGGGCGAGCATGAGCAT
>NW_017259192.1:4837819-4858735 GCF_001594045.1 Atta colombica | reverse complement strand
GAGAGAGAGAGAGAGAGAGAGAGAGAGAGAGAGAGAGAGAGAGAGAGAGCGTAGGAGTATATGAGAAAGTGCAATGAATGGGCTGCGTGAGATAGACGTGGCAAGAGATGGACGGAACGTTACGAGTCTTTGAAATGTACGCTGCGAGAGCATTTTTGTCCGTCGTTCTTGCAAATGACAGAGTTAACATACAAACGCCAGTAAAGCCTCATATTCAGTCGACGCGCGGTAAAGGGAGGAAAAGATTAGAAAGGCTAGTATACGTTCCTGAGAAAAGCGAAAGGAAGAAGAGAGCGTATACGAAGAGAGCAAGAGGAAGTAGATGAGAAGTAAAGAAATAAAGAGAGATGGAAAGATGAAGTGATTGTGGATTTTAGATTTTAACCCGAGGCGATAGAATATGCGAAGCGTAAGAGGATTATAGCGAAAGAGCGTCAGGAAGAATAAAGGGGCGAAATGATGGAGGTACCATTTAACGAAAGAAACGCAATGTTGAAAAGATCAACGCTGCCCGTACCATCGTAAAGATGCAGCTCGTTTGTCGTCGGACGCAGGGGATAATTAAAATAATTATCCCTCATTGTGGATGCATAACGTCGGTTTACAATAATTAGATCGCGGCGATTTACCGATAATGAAATCGGGATGAGATCTCCCGCGGAATTTCATGTTCGAGACCGCAGTTCACTGTGATACACTGAAGAACAAGAGAGACTGAAGTACAAGAGGCGTCACGAAACGATTATCGAGGGAACATAAAGGCGTTGGCATTTGTGATCGCATATCAATATCGATTCGATTAATTTTTTATACAGTGTTAATCGAATCGAAGGCCGTACAAATAATATTAACTTTAGTATTTGATTAAAGACGATATTACTCATCATAAAATAATATAACGTATTGTAACGTATGTTGTATATTGCATATTGCGTTATGTATCATTGTGTTATTGAAGCAAATTTAAACACGTTATTATTAGTAAAATCTCATTGAAAATAGATTAACGAGTAATATACATAGGCATAAGCATTACTGAAAAATTATTTTTTTATATGTTATAAATAATTATTTAATCGATATCAAATGAGAATAGCAACAATGTAAAATATTATAAGCATCTATAGAATCGATCGCAAATTTCTCATAAGTATTTCTCATCATAAATTTGATAGGTCGATATTATTAGATAACGTATTCTTCCATCACGTTTCTCGCATATACTTCACGTAATATGTCTATGTAAAATGATATGTACCACCTGTTGACACAGCGATGTACACTCAAAGCGATAAATTCCATGTGGGAGCAATAAAATGGGGATCTTAACGTACGTAACATAGAATATAATAATCAGACGCATAAGAATGACTAAACAAAAGCAGGCTCGGAGGGGCTCGAGATTTTCATGCAGAGGGCTGTTGTTAGGAAAAGGAATGAAACATGATGCAGCAGGGAATTCCGCTCCGCACGTTAATCCATCACTTACGAACTCGCTCTGGCAAAAACACGAATCCACCACTGCAAGATGAGATAATTTTGTTTTGCACATGAAAATATAAGAGCTTTGCGGGACAGTATTGTGGTAAAGCAAAAACGAATAATGTAATTTTATAAAATCGCGTACCTAATTGAGACCATGGCCGGGATAGCGGTCTGTAATCTAAAACCATGTTTTGAAAACTGCATATTATAAAAAGCAATTGAATGTCCATGTTTGTAAATGCAATATACAATAGATAAAAACCCGGTACAATGGAAGCTAGCGGAATACTGAGTACCAATTTTTATATATAAATAAAAATAAATTGAGAGAAATTGATTTAATATCAAAAGTAGTCATGGAGATTCCTCAATGCGCCGTATGCCGATAAAATCTGTTCACCTGACCGTAAACAATGTCAAATATATGACGTAAAAAAACTAATGGTTTATTGAACTATATTGTCGGCCGGATACAATACATCAGGCGTGACCATAAAATCGTAATATCTCTATAATATCTTCCTTCTTTTTCTCGTTTTTTTTTTTTTCAAAACGAATATTCAACGGAGTGCAGCGAAAACAAAGCGACTCGGTCGCGAGATGTTTAGCTTTACAAAATGCGACAATTTCACGAGTATCTCTCGCCTAATTATCTAAACGATCATGAATCCTCACCATCAATCTATGTGGTCGCGAATGCTCGCTCGACCACAAATAGTGGCGCTTAATGGCGCGCTCATTGGCAAGACACCCTGTGATTCGTAGGGATGGAGGAAGGGGCAAGAAGAGGAATGAGCGACAATACAGGCGATGATTAGATCGGCATTATTCTCGTAGCAAATGATGCGAAACGATGACACGACGATGACGATGGCGAATATAATTGTCATTAAAGATGAGGATTTCGCATTCGGTCGCCGCGTGTATCTATCGCAATGCTCTACGCGAAGGCTTCTCGACAGCTTGGCTTTCGATGATTGCCAAGAACGCAGCCTCGCGTGAAGAATCCCGGAAAAGCAGCAAACAGCATTAAACATCATTAACACTCTCGACGTTGCCTCATTGATATCATGAGAACGTTGCGATATTGTGCGGCTCTGTAACTCTGTTCTTAAACATGTGATAGAAAATGGATATAAACAGGAATATTTGTCGGACTCCGTCGTCGAAAGACTCCGTCTTTCCCACGTCTTTCCGTTTACTTTACGATACGATAATCTCTCGCATGGCGAGACCACTTTCTTTTGTTGGATTTTTAGGTTGTCGTTTTAGGTTTAAGTGCTATTAAGTTTCATGCATTTTGAAGTTATTAAGTAATTCAAATATTAGGTAGTTCAAATATTAACTTAAATTTTAATTCGCCTTGCTTATCACTGTCGTTCTAGAAAATTTTAAGTTACCGTGTGACAACTGTGATTATTAATCAGTGACAACTTTTTTAATTCTTTCCTCAAATTATATTTTCGCGGATTAAAATTAGGATGAATTTTATTTTATACACTAATTTTTAGCGTGTAAATCACAGATATTTCAAAATTTTATAAATGTTGAAGGTCGGCTATCACAATAAGTGGCTATTAATGAACGCTATATTGAGTCATAAATTTCAGATGTATTGCCTAGCACAGGCAAAGCACCAAAACAATTCTGAATTTCAAAAGAAGCCTGAACGTAATCGAACTCAGCGACAAATGGATTTATGATTGGTCGAAATGTGTGGAAGTTACGGCGAAAAAATTAGTTCTCATAAATTTTGCTGGCATATTCGAATTCGCGTCCGTAGTTTCTGAAACCAGATTTTATGGTCGACTATCGAAAATTCGCTATAATTCTGTAGAAATTCTTCCTGTTTAAACGACATTATTGAAAGCATGTCGTTACAAGCTGTGTTTGTATCATTTAATTAATGTCAGACGTATTAACGTATGGACGAGGACATTTGTTACAATTCATTTGTCATATTTGAATAAGCTCGTCAATATTTTATTGTTATTAATAAATCATAAAAGGATAAATTATATTAACATATTGAAAATATATTATAATGAAATTATTTTACAACTAAAAATATGTAATATATGCGATACATATGTATCGAATGCGAATTCATTTATGATATTTGATTATTGAATACTTTTAGAGAAATTGTAAAAGAGCATGTTTAATATGTAATCATGAATTGAGTAAAATACAAAGTAGTTATGTTGCTAAATTATCTGAAGAGAGTTCAGTACATGTTCGCCGGGCGTTTTCGATTCATGTTTGACGTTCGACGTCTTTGGAGACGTATTCAAAAGCAGCAACTGTAGTGACACTAGCGAAATTCTCAGTAGTATGCTATTCCAAGTTTGCATTCGCCATGTCTTGGTCCGAACTTCACTTTCACCCACAAAGTGAGGTACATGAATGCACGATAGTTTAAACACTGCCGCTTTGGACTCCGTGAATAACTATTGCTGTACGCTTTAACTCGCATAAGTTCGTATTCCCACTTCTATACATTAGCAATTTGCATTAACTTCGTATTTCGTCGTTGACAAGTTTTAATAAGAGAAAAGTCATAGCGTACAGACAATATATTGTGAAATGCTCACCATTGAAATTTGAAAACATATGTGCAAAAGACAAATGTAATATATACTATAAAAAAATATTATGTACTATAAAAAAAATTAATGCTTGATATATTATACAATATATCAAGCATTTAATACCGAATATTGAATATTGAATATTTAATATTGAACTAAAAATTATGTTTATAATGTGCATAAAAAGAATTTTTTATATTTTAATTTTGATTATTTTCAAGAGAGCTTAAAAGAATATTTTAAAATTTAAAATTATATATTTTATTAAATAATAAATAATTTTAACATATATTTAATTCTCTGAAAGAAATATAATACTTCATAAAAATATAGATCTTTTTAGAATTCAATATTGCAGCAAAACATAAAATCAGTAGCACAATATTATAATACAATAAAGTCAAAGTTTTCAGTAAAAACATAATAAAAGTAAAACGCTGGTTTTTTTATGTATGAAATTATTAAATATGTTAAAATTAAAAAAATGGACTTAATAAGCGATTATTATTATTACCATTTTCATTTAAACATTATCTTCTTGAATAGTAAGTTCTCTTGTAGTCATATTTGCATAATGAATAGCTATATTTCTCTCATTAATATTATATTTCATATAAACGCACAAAGTACTCCCATTTAATTCAGAATGCCACAGAATAATACTACAAAGCAATTTACAAAGCATAGAATATTTAATTACTATAGTAAATTATATACTGAAAATTGTTTCCCTATATTTCTTCGATAAAATATGCAAGATTTTTTTTTAAACAATTCAAATAGGATTCTGAACATTTCGTGAATCTTTCATGCAATTTGAAAACTTTTTTGTGAAACAGATATAGAAATATCCAATAATCGTTACTCAGTTACTCAATTGAATGATTGACGATATGTGATCTATATAGAATTGTAAATTTTTATATATATTTTTGTGTAAACATTGTGTAGACATTTAATTTTTGTGTAAATAGTATATATTTTTAAAACTAAAAATATTAAGAAAAATACTTAAGCCAATAATTTAAAACACTTAAATATGATTTTTTTACATTAATCTTATTATTTATTATTAGTAATTTGGAAAGTTTTAATGTGTATTAAATTATGAAACAATGCAATCGTTGAAAAAGAGAATTTTCGATATTTCTCGCGTGAGCCGAACATGGCGAACATGTTAATGTTTAATACCATGTCGCTCGCGCATCTTAAATCGCGCATTGGATCGGTATATATAATCTTGCCATTAAACGTTTGAAATTATGCTAATAGAGCAGATTATCTGGAAAATTAAAGCCTGGGCGCGGGCGGAAATATTTGCGTCATTAAAATACGTACAAAATTAGATGCTTATAATTATTCCTGAGTTGCACGCGCTATAAGTAAACAAAAATAACAATATCATAAACTTCCACAGAGACAGAATTCATGTATTACTATTGTAACACTTTTCAACGAAACAACTTGCATATAATCGAGTATTATTTTTTTGGACAAATTATTTGTCTGAAAAGCATATATGTAATTATATTCCTATGTACGTGCGATAGTTTTTGCAGTATAATGTATTCGCAAATTAATACTTACAACACAATATCTCCTGAGATTACAAGTTGAATATTTTTTAAAATAATCATATAACGCAAATTATTTTTTACAAATGAATAATATTGAATAATAATAATACGTTAACGAGTTAGATTGAACAAATAATCAAACTCTTGAAATCACAAAATTGTGCCATATTAAAATTTTGCCAATTTTCATATCAAATATTTCATATCTAATAATACTATCACGCTATTGCTTCATTGCAAGAAAATAAGCTGGCACAGCTTAAAATTTTGAAATAATACGAAAATATCATTTTATGAACGTATTATTTTTGTAAAAAATGGAAATTGTATTATTTATTATTTATTTTACTCTCGTTATTTATAATATGTATTGATTATAAAAATAATAACGGTTATTAAAAGATATATTGATGGATTAAATGCTAGCTTCACAGATCCCATATTGATTATATATATAATTAAATCAAAATATAATTCACAAAACATATAATTAAATATTTAATTTTCTGTATATATATCTATAGGATAATAAGATTTCTTTCCAAATTATATTATATTTGAGCAAGACATAGTCTCAATCCTAATACTTTATACCGATTATATTATTTAAGCAAGATGTAAAATCGTAAAAGCTAATATTGAAAGCTATGATATGCAAATCTAAAACAGTAAATATACGACACATCGGAAATTATTATATATAACAGAATTAGCAAGAGATAATCCGACTAAAAAAAGATTTCAAGAAGCACAATAAAAAAGCGGTAGGCGTGATACATATCGATTATGAAATTATGATGCTAGAAGGCACTCTGCGCAATGTAATAATATATTTTCAAACAATCACACAACGTGGCGCAAGCTAACATGATATAAGCCGATTTTCTTATAATATCCGCGTTCGTCTATCGTAAGCTAAAACTTGTTTATTTCACGGCAATTACAATATTACTTCATGTTCGTATACCGGGCATCGGCCAATTTGCTAGGATAGTATGCGTGCTCATAATGGACACGTCGATGGATACGCGGAATTTATTAAGTATTAATATAGGCTATTTCCTCGAAGATACGACGTGGCGACGTCGCCGACCGTGCGCGAGCGATGGATAATCCACGAAGCCATGCTTACAGAAACTCAGAAACACTCGGTAGCTTACAAAAAGTATTTACCGTCGGGCATTGAATTCTTCTTTCGCTCTATACCGCACGAATTCGGGTAGCAATCTATTAATTTCATTGACATATTTATTTATACATTGGTAATGCACTTTTCAAGTTATCGCTTATCGATTCGCCGCGAATACAACGTTACATTATCATCATACGACGCATGATGAATTGCATACGCATTACATGTAGCATATCGCATTCATCCGACTGCGTACGCCGATGACTACCTCATTGTAGCACCGCAATTACACCGGTAACAAAGCTCCTCGATTACCGGCCACATGCTAATCCGGAAAGAAAGTAAAGTTTATCTCTCTACGTGATATAGCAGAGAATTATTTTTTAACTTTTGACTTTTCATTAAATCAGTTACATTTAAAATGAAAAATATGTTACCAGAGGCTATGATCTCGTAATAAAATAATCTATTTAAACTTTTTCCCAGACTACGATGTAACATCCAATAGAAATGTATTATTAAATATATAATATTCGCGAGAAAATTTTAGTCTACGTATCTCATATATTCAATGCGTCCACGTTGCGTCCGATTATCATCTCCTGTTAACGCAAGTTCATTCAACGCGAGTTTATATTACGTTGCAGAATCCGTATAGCCATATTTAGCTCTACATGTGCGATAGGATAGTCTGGCTTAGAATATTATCTAAATTGTCAATGATGCGGCAAACTCACAAGCAATACCTCAATGGCTTGTAAAGCTTTAGATAGACGGAAATTGCATAGAGGCCTATTTCAGTAGTCTTGCTAGGTAAAGTTGTGGTGAGCAGACAATTGTTTCTTTTTATTTTTGTTGTATCAATGCGTTATTATATCGATTGATGAGATCTTTTGTTTTTAACATGTTTTATGTTTTAGTATCTGAAATATTGTTACCGTGATATTGAAATCAATGATTTTTGTAAAAGATGATTCCCCGTTAATTTAAATCAATTAATATAGTTGATATTAATTGTCATTGTGATTCGTTTTCACGCAAGAGATATCTCTCCCTGAATTGAAATATTTAATCCGGATCATTCCCGCAGGGATGACTGATCTACACAGTCATTTGGATTTAGCGAGTCTACAGACCCGAGCTCAACATACTGTAGACACTCACATACATTCACACATACATTTCTGCAGATGATGAACATGAGCAAATATGAAAGCAAAATATAATCTAATTTAAGAATAATAAGAAAAGACCTATACACGAGTATTTGATTTAGATGGAACATGATAGCAAAAACTGAAGGTTATCTTTTATTTATATCTTTTAAAAAAACAATACAGCTCATTTTGATTGCTACTTGCGATCGCAGTAAAAATCTATACGTCAGATTTGACAGAAAGCTTTTATCAACGACTGCTCATTGGTGGCGAAATGCTACGTGGCAAAGAAAAAAGAACTATCGACGGATGCCGTTCGGTTAGAGGAGTCGAGAAGAGAGAGGAAGGAAATAGGTGGGGGTCGGGGATGAGAATCGACGGGAATATCCGTACCAACCACCGACCCAGGCTGGCACCGATGCGCGAAGAACGGTTGAAATGGGAAAAACAGATAAAGACTTCGGTACCGGCCGGCTTCCGAAGACAAGAGACGAAGATAAATGATATAATATCATGCCGGACCGACCGATCATTGCCGTGGAAACGAAATCAAGTTAAGAAGAGTACCACGAGACAAGTGATCTTTTGCAGACGCTCCGTTACACTGAGTGACAATGAAACCGAGCCTAATCCTCATCCTCATCATGGGATGATGAAACGATTGGCTCCTCTTGAAGCTGCGTATAACGATATAACGTATATGCATACACGAGTGAATGAGAAGAGACGAAGCGGGGAGTAATCTAATTCTTTTCACTTGATGTGTTTACTTCCATCCTTCCGCACCACTTACTTTTACCAGCCCGGGGACGGCGCTGAATTTTCATTACGCATCTGTTCTATCCACGATATAGGGCTTGCGAGGGAACTAACGTTTACACGATGAACTTTGGGATGAGTTGCGAGAACTCGGGAAGACGGACGCGTGAAAACTCTGCGCCATTCCTACGGCGGATGTGAGCTTGTGCGGGAATAGAATTGCCGCACGGAAGTCGCGGAGGAAAAGATCCGGAATACGCGATGGGCGCGTGACACTTTGCCCAAGTTACGGGAATATACTTGAGGCACTAAAGGAATATTGTGCGGTGCAATTGCAAAAACGCATGATATATATTAATCGGACCACTTTCTTAGGTGTTTCAGTAACGCTCTTATAACCATCCGTAATAACCTGTCGTAAAATACGGAGCGAAATCGCTATAAATGCATGCGTGACTGATATACGGCGCAGTAATCTTTACGAGATGTTGTTACTTGTCAGTTATCACTGACGGGAATAATAACTTATATTACTATATCCTGCTGCGCATTGATTTATTAATAACAAGCTACACAAATCATGCCATCGCTCAATTGTAGCACGCATGGCATTTAATGGTTGTGCCGACACTTTGGACAGGTGTAAGGAAAACTTCTATAATTGAGTTGGCCATAATTCTAAAAGTGTAATTAAACTTATATTAATATTTGGAGACCCAAACGATAAGATGATAAATTTATGAGGTATATTTTAACAGTATACTCGATTAATTACTTACTATTCATAACTTCTGAATAATATTTTTACCTACTTTAAAATCCAATAAGTAGTAATCGCAATAAAATAGAAGAGATAAAATGAGCGGAAAATATCTGGCGACTTTTATACATTTTTCTGAAAAGTTCCGAATACGAATATAATGAGGTCACTGATTCCATAATATGCCGAATCGGAATTATAGTTTGAGGAAACTGCACTTTAATTTCAAACCTCAGAACTTATCTCGGTAACCTGATCCTTCCCTGTTTTCCTAATTACCTGTTCTGCTATAATCGCGCTGCACTATTTATTCGCTGGGGATCGCGCAGTAAATTCCCGCCTTCCGACGTGTGTACCGGCGGATTCTGCCGGTTGATTGCAAATTAGAACACGAACGGGCGTGTAAGCTTATCGGGCAATATTGCGCATTCGAGTCTAAGTGCTCGCAGAAAGGAAGTTATGCCGAATAGCTCCTCGATTGGTACGAAACGAACAGCTACAGCGGTTTACATGCGTTTATTAGAACGCATAAAAACGATATTTTTAAATAGCTTATGTATGTCACGTAAGACGAACTAATGTTAGATTAGTATAAAGAATATAGAGGAGTTCAAAATAACATTAAAATAAAAGAAAAGTAATACAAGCGACTAAATTTCCTTTATATATTTATTACTTTATATGAAGGAATGGAAATTTATAAAAATTCATATAATAATATTTTCTTTATATATTACTTTATACGTAGTATTATACGCAAAGTTTCTTTACAAGAAGAGTGTATATAACTATTCCTTGTGAAAATAATGTTCGTAAAATCGTCGTAACATTTACCACGGATTTACTAGTACAGAAGATATCGTGGAAACGAACTAGTCGGCTTCCGCGACTATTACCTTAATTCGCATACTCGCGCGTTTCGCATAACATCTAAATTTCATAGCTCGCACCGCGACAGGCAGCGCCTACTCGCATCGCGCAAATGTGCGCACTCAGAGAGCACGTGCATTAAATACCTACGGAATCGTATAGCTTCTTACGGAGTGCCATAAGATTACACGAATGGAGAAAAGAGGGTGAAAGGGCGAGACGCTTATTAAGTTAGTCTCGAAGATTCCTGAGCGAGCGCAACGTACGAATTATACGATCTACCTTCGTGCGATGTAGCGCACCGCAGCGACCGCGAACGATGATCGTTACGAAGACGAAGACGAAGGCGAAAACGAAGACGAAGTCGTCGAAAACAACCGGACGACGATGACGACCTGCTAGAAGAATGAAGACGAAGAGGCCGGGAGAGACGGAAGACAACGACGAAAGATGACGATGACCACGGATGAACGCTGTCTACGTTCAGGCCAGGGTGAAAGTAATGACAGTGAAACACGCGCGTATATACGCGAGAAACCGCGCACATCGGCACCGGGCGACGTGTACATGACTGGTGCTTAAGCCATTTTTCGATACGACCGGTACTTAGATGCACGCCGGACTCGAGCCGCCCGCTGGGCTTTCCCAGAGAAGAAGCCACCGCCAAAGATCCGGCGTCCTTGAGAAACTCGAGGAGGCCGAGGACGGCATGGTCGGCCACGACAGAGAGGAGCGCATGTTCCCGTGCGAGGAAAGAAGAGAAAGACAATAATCGTAGAACGGATCTTACGATCTATCCTTCGCCTAAGCGAGACTTGGTCGATCATTCAAGATGATCGTCGCTGTGCCTCGTGTATGGATGGAAATGGGGCCAAAAGCGCAACGGGTTACTTTCTTTTCAACAAGTATCTCTTTCCACTGAAAACTCTCGAAAAATAAAGAGGCATGAATATATAGTTGGAAAATTGTATTAGATTTAATACATTTCACATGTCCTAAACGATTTATTCAAATTTTTATGTTAATTTAATATAAGATGAATATGTTAGAAAGCAACATAAATATTATGTAAGAAGAATGAATATATAAAAGGTAGTATTGACACAATTTGCAAATAAACTGTGGAAGCACATTTTTTTAGTAAAATTAATATTTATGATATGTTAAATTAACACGTATTTTATTCATTAATTTTAAAGTTTACATTTAAAACATTATTTTTATGTTATTTGTTCACTTACTTATAAATTGTGTTACTTCGACATTAAGAAATGTTGAATCAATTTAACATAAAATATTTAAATATTTACATCATGTTAAATTAATACTCGATTGTATTAAAAATTCAATACAAAATTTTAATGAGGACTCGAATGGATCGTTTTCAACATAAATATTAAATATTTCTTTTACTGTGTATTTTTATAGAGCTACCATTTTTGCTTTATAATGAAAAGTTCAATATAAAGTTTAATGGATCACATTTGATTTAATATATTAGACCTAATACTCGATAAATTTAAAAATTGTAAAAAAGATGCTTTTCTAATAGATATTTAACAAACTATTATTACTTATCTAAATATGACAGTATTAATGTTTGCGTATGATGTTACTACCGCAATGATGAACTATTAAACCAATTACGATAGTAAATGCTTCAACACGCGCGTAATTACTAATTGTTGCTACTACGAACGTGATAGTTTGATTGGTACGAGACACGACATGTTTCAATAGCGAATAATTAAACGTTATCGGCATATTTAACAATCATATAGAACTTATTTCACGTCACGAGAAATAATGACTTTTGTTTCAATTTTGTCCAATAATTTTTTCATTTTGAATTAATATAAATATATAGACGCAAACGTAATCATAAAGTACATGTACAGTTATACAAAACTAATTATCCGGACAGTGCACTATTATTACATCGATGATTTTTTTAAACAATTTTCCGGATGTTAAAAAGTGTGTGTGTGCTCCATATACGCATTACGGCACTGATTTCGCAGTTATTCAAATATAAATATAAACTATCAGTGCCGTAATGCTTACATAAAAACATAATTTTTAACGGACAACAATTTGAAAAAATTATCGATATGATGGCACACTATCTGGATAATTAGTTCCGTGACTGTATTATATTATATATAATAGGACTAAAAGAAATAATTTAACAAATTTATATTACGTTAATCTTATTGAAGTTTCTCTCGCAGGTAAAAGCTGGTATTTCAATTGTTCGTCAATTTATGAGTTGTTAGGTATTGTGAAGTTATTGTTACGAGGGATACCCGGAAATTGTTAACCGCACTTGCTATTGATTTACAGGTAATGTCATGTTTAACTATCCCTGTGGCTGTAATAACATAATTGACGTTTTTAGTGTTTAAAACATCGATTTTCTGCACCTCAATAGTAGGAGCGATCCTTATACTGCATTCTCCGTGAGATACCGCCGATTAACGTGTCCATCAACGTGATTCGTATAGGTGAAAGGGCGCTGAAAGCACGCGGACAAGATATGTTGCTGTCTATGCCACTTTCTCGCTGCATCGCGCTTCTTTCTCTTTTCACGGATTTTTCGCGTTTTCGCTTTCCGTGCTCTGAGAGCCAGTGGACAAACTTGAGGTCATTCGGAGCGACATAATCAATGATAAGAGTCGACGTAGATTCCGGCAAGACTTCCGAGTACTCAAGATGCCCTGATAAATTCGCGATATCGCGAAGTTATCTGGTGATATATAGACATAGACGGTTATGTGTACGTAGATATATAACGTAAAAGTTGGAGTAAAAATCGGGTTACGTCGAAATATTTTCTTAGATTCCCTTCCCGCTGCGAATCTTTTTCTTCACTATGTGTGTACATGTGCGTGTGCATATAAGTGTATATACGCTGCATGTGATGGACCGAAGTACTTTAGAAACTTTTCGTGTCAGGTGGATATGCCGAGCACTCGAAGGTGCCTCTAAAAATTACGGATGCTTTAGTTTAGTACCCTAGCGAGCGAATTTAAACGAAAAATTCGCATTCGTCAAAACGTAACGCGATAAAAGAGAAGCAAAAAGAAATAAATTATGGTGTCATATGTCAAAATAGAGAGACAATAGCGAACTCATGCCATCGATTTCGTAACCGCAAATAAAATCGCACATCGACGGGAGAAATGTCGCAAACACAGCACTAGAAAATAATCTCTGGATCATAGTACTGACGATAAATTTAATAAAATATTTGGAAAAAAACGTCAATTTTGTACATTCCAATATCTTTCGATCATGTTATAGATAAAAATAATAATTGATTTTAATATAATAACATAAAATAATGTCAGATTACAAAATAAGAAAACTGCAAAAAAGGGCAATATTAAGTATTATTAAAATAAAACGACGAGCTTTATGAAAGATTGGCGCAACCAAACTGCCTTTAATATCTCGGATTAACTCTAAATCAATATTCGATAAAATATCGGGAACAAAATTTCTCGTTTTAATATGTCTTTTCATCATTGGCAAACATAGACGATTAAAGTCTTATAAAATTTATTATCTTTTTTTCCACTCATTTTTTAAATTTTCATAAACTTTAATATCGGTATTGCACATTTCAATATGAAAGGATCATTTTTTATCTCTAGGGCAGAAACCTAAATATCCGATCAAAAATATACAATATCAGAAGGATAAAAATAATAAAACTATAAATCATATATAGATGAATTCGATTAACTAAACAGAGTTACTTTACAATTTTCTTTTGAAGTTCGATCCGTTTATATCATTTTGAATATATATGCGACTAATAATGTCTATATAATAATTATTATTTCATTAAAGTAATAACGTGTAATTACTTTAATTTATTATCGTTTTCATGTCAATTATCTTTTTACAGAAAAAGAGATTCTACATAAATATTTTTCAAATATTAATTACGATAATATGTTAGCTTTACTTACGTATGCTCTTTCAGTATTGTTTCGATCGCATTCGTCACTATAGACCAGATGAAAACGGAACCGTCAGCAGAACCAACCGCTATGTACTGTCCGTCAGGACTGAAAACAGCTCTTGTCCAATCGAATCCCACTTTAAAACCGTCAGCGCTGTAAAATAAAATTAAAATATGACGATTTACTACCTTCAACATTCTACTTATGCATGTATGACAAAAATACACGACCTACCTGAACGATCCGACAATCTTCTTCATTCGTAAATCAATCAGTTTCACCGTGTCATCCCTTACGCAGCTCAAAAGGTAATTTGCGTCTGAAATCGAATAGATTCCTTTATAATTCACAATCGTGCACAAGATTGAATAATATTTAAATTATTCGCGTGTGAATGTTTGCGGCATTGCAACATCAACTGAACAAATATCTCTTATGTATCGAACGCGTAAACCATCAGCAAAAGCGCATCTATAGAATGAGACGCAATAATTCTAAGCGTTAAAAATCTAATTACGATGTAATAAAGTTGTATAGATTCATCGTGTGTTGAAACGATTTTTTTATAATTTTCTTTCGTGTCATATCGATCATATTGACCATTTGAGATTGTTTCATTTCTGTTTTAAATGAATATATAACGACGAACAATAAAAAAAATATCAGAGAGATGCGATATATCTGCTTATCTACAAAAGTTAAAAATCGGACCAACAGTGCTTGACAACACTTGAATTTATTTCATGTTCCGGTGGCAATATCGGCGGATTAATGAAATGCGATAGAATAATATATCTGAATGAAGTACTCTTGTACGAACGGGGCGCATTTGCAGCTGATACAAGTGCTTTGAGAATACTGCAGAATCGTGCGAGCCAATTCATTCATGTCATTAAAACGTTGCGATAAAAAGCGAAAACGATATAACATTATTTGCGTAGCGCGAATAAAATCTATAATATAAATGAAATACATTGTATAGTTGCCGTGAAATACCAATTAATATTTTTCCCTCGTTTAATTATCAATATAAGTACGCGTTTTATATGCTATATAAAATTCATAACATTTCCACTATCGTTCGAATAATTGGGTCATCATCATTTTACATCTCTCGCATAAGATATTCTAGTTTAATCTGATTTATGTTCAATTATTAAACAAAGAAGTATAGTTTTGTTCCAATATTTAAGCTTATACATAATTGCTTATTTGTAGTTACAAACTAGATAAAGTCAGAAACTTTCTGTACTGAATTTATATTTGTACTATTTTCAATATTAATGTAAAGCTATAAAAATTATATTTTTATAATTATACTTAGAACATCTTTCTTTCTTTTAATCAGAATATGAATAAAGTTTCGTAATATTGAGAGAAAATTATAATTATTTATAATTTAATTCTATTGAAAATAAAATTAATATTCTTTAACATAAACAATACAAATTAAATACAATGTACATATCAATATTCACACTTTGTGACATAATATCGGTGATACTTTTATTTAATTTTATATTTTATATAAATAATTACCATGATAATAACCAATTGTTTCATTTGACATACCTTAATCGATATTGTAATATGTATAAGCAAATTCCATATAGTTACATATTATAAAATCAAAATCCTGTTCTCCGATATTATATTAGACGTAATTATGATATCGTAACGATATCAAATATCATTGGAGATCGCATTAAATAGATCGTATTAAATATTATATATATTTATGGGAGGGGGAGGGGGGATAATACAATAAGTTGCAATAATCAAAATTGCAACGACATAGTTCATTTTGCAACACAAAATAAAAATTTCTTTTGTGTTGCTGTTGTATTGATTGTTGGTAGTATACCCATTTAATATTTAAAAAAGTTTAAATCTTTAATTGGTTAAACTATTAAAATAAATCAATTTACCACGGGATAAATCTAAAGATGTAACTTTTCCTTCTAATAGAATGTCATTTGAGCTGGATTCGGCTCTAGTATCCCAAAACCTGATCCTTTGATCAAAATGACCACTGATTATCGTGGAACCAGCTCCGTCGGAAGTTACGAGATCATTACAACTCGAACCGGCGAATTTCGTTTCTATACCTGCAACATAAAATTTCTTATTCTTAAAGAATGCGGTCAGTTATTATTTGATTATTTTATATATATTCAATTAGATAAATTTTTTTAAAGAATTACATAAGATTTTCTTAATAAGAAATAATCTTTTTTTCGTTTAAGTAAAAATTATATTAATTTTATATACGAATGATACAAATAGAGAGCAAGAAGAATTAATCACTCGATTAATTATATTGTTTTTTAAATATCTTCAATAATATTGAAGATATTTAGAAAATAATTATTAATGAAAATTTTAATAAATTCTTTGTTGTCCAGTTCATCTATGTATAGTAATTAGAAGATAAATTATTATAAAGTATAATAATTTATTATACTTATGTACGTATTATTAATTATGATCATGAATTCTGATGAAAAAGTTACTGAAGTGTTTTTTATACTAGATAGAATCTTTAGAATACGCAGGCTTTCAGAGCAAATTCATTGTAAATTCGTCTTTTAAAGATAAATTATACACAAATTGATCACACTGCATTCTGCATTTAATTTGAGCATTCCACGAGAATGATAGAATTACGTTCTCGGGAATTGTGCATACGTGCCGACTTTAAACGGAGCGAGTTTAACAGTGATTGTATCGAATGTGAATCACGGCTGGTTTCCTGTTTCAAACTGTAGCTCTACCTAGTAGCAGCTTTCATCGATCTCCACGCTGAAATAAGCAGGATTTCAAACTTAATTTACGTCGGGAAATGACATTCGCGTCGCCATGTTTCCGCGAAGCTCTTGGAAATCGCTAGCGCGTCGCGGAAATGCCCAGCATCAAGACTGGAAACAGGATAAATTACGAGTTTTCCGCTTACAACCTTCCCTTCCCGCTCTTCTATTATACCTTTCCTTAACCTCGGCCTTTGTACGATTACGAATCCGTACGTCAGTATCCATCCTACTTTATCGTGGCTCTGCGTTAAATCAAACGTGATTTATCGTTCGATCGATTAGTCTGTCGAAGTTTCTATAGCGGGACTCGACTAGCGAATGATGTTCGTTTCTACCCGAAAATGGTATTACAAACTCCAATTACTTCGCGACAGTGTACCGTGCCAACGGAGGAAAGCTTCTTCCTTCGGAAGCAAGCTTTGTATGTTTCAAACGTGTATATTCAATTACGATCGCGCCTTAGAAATTCTAATGTCTCTTAATCGTATCATGGAACTTCAATGAAAATTATAATTATGTTTAATTTTCCTTCTTCCTAGAATATCAAATGTTTGTTTTTTTAATATACTAAAACATTTCATTATATTAAAACTTATACTATGTTTAAGTAATTTATTTTAATTATTTAATTAATTTTTTAAAATCTGCTTTTCCCAAAAATTGCGTAATTATGGCAGCTTTTTTTTTACAGAAAAATGATCATCTATTAAAAAAAAAATCGAATATGTGATAAATAAACGCATCGCGAAATTTCCAACCGAGTTATGCAAGATAGAATTTAAAAAATAATAACTGTACATATTTTTATAATTACGTTTAATTTTTCTTCTTCCACTAGAATATCAAATGTTTGTTTTTTAATAATTCCATGGAAAACTTTTATACTGTAGTAATTTATTTTTTTAAATCTGCTTTTCCCAAAAATCGTGTAATTATGATAGCTTTTTTTACGGAAAAATGATCATCTATTGTAAAAGAAATCGAATATGTGATAAATAAATTCGCATCGCAAAATTTCCAAACCAAGTTGTGCAACTTAATTTAAAAAATAATAACTGTACATATTTTTTTTTTATATTTCATAAGCACTTTTGATATGTTTTAACATTACATTCAGATGATGATATGGGTATGACGATGATATGATTACGCGTAGCGTATACTTAATCCTCGTAATTCGATATAAGCTTCAGAGAAAGTGAACTTTACAAGTTTCAAACGCGATAGGGTATCTTTCTGAATAAAATTTCTTTTAAAGTATGTTCGTGCATAAAGAGAAATTTGTATCTCACTTCTACGCCGCACAGTTCATAGACAGTCTTATCTTGCAACAAATAACCGTACCACAATGCATTCGCAACGCGCCGGCTATCACGAGTCAGTAAAATACACGAGACGCGTACGGCTAATAAACGTCAACGTAAAAATCATTAGCAGGCAAAACATGTCTTCACGAGCGCTACCGCGCGGCAAGGCGCACAAAGGGACTTCTACTGTACCGTACTCGAAATAATGCGTGAATGTTTCCATTTGATGACTAGATTTGAGTCATAATGATGATGATGGTAAGACAAGAGTGTTAGCCTTACTTAATCATCGCTTTGTACACATCCCTGTCACAAAGACGATGTTAATTTCTGATATCTAGTTAGACAATCTTTCCTTTCCCTCAAGTACAAATTTTCCTGCAAAAACCCCGACACTTCTTTAGAGATAAAAACAATAATGATCTTTTTTGTACAATAACGTTTTTTAAATATATTTTAATAACGTTTATTTTTACGCTAATAATTTCGCTTAGTATAAAAATAAAAGGCGCAACTAGTTATACTTTTAAATAGATTAAATATGATTGATTAGAATTGATGCAGGATGTTTCATGATTTATGCCATTGAAACAAATACTTCCTTCTTTAACTTAATCTCTGGTAGCCGCGATCAAAAGATGGCAGTAATTTTACGGACGTCAATTCTTGCATGTCATACAAGGATTATCTATATCCCGTATCTATAATATAGTTCTTTATGTACTAGTCCTTAAGCCCAATGTATTATTCAGATAAGTGCATTATATACATACTGTTAACGTGCATCTATCCCTCAAACGAGGCATAAGGGATTACCGGCTTTCCGTAAGCCTTCTTCAACCGTCAGCCATGATAAGAGCTTTCAGGATGTTAATTTGCCCTTCCTCATGCTTTTTGCATTAGTATGTATTCCATATTAATGTACATTTGCTCTTTGAGACATATGTTATTCAAATATATTTCCTTAGATCTACCTTTCATTTTTACGTATTCTTTCATTGAGTTAACTTCTCATTAACGAAAATTTAAATTTAACACACCAGTTTTTTTGATAACTTTTGGAAATTCAATTTTAATTTAGTAATCGTATCCAACTCATATTAATTAAATATAGAATAGATAATTTATTTTTTTATAATTAGCATGACATGACAATTCTCTGTAGAATCGTTTAGTTAATTCTTATGTTTTTACATTTAAAAAATTAAAAATAAAAATTAATAATATTTTAAAGTAATTTTTGTGCATATATTATATGTAAAGAAAAAAAGATTGATTCTCTTTAGTTAGCAAAACACTCGAAAGTGGCATGCAGTGTATACGATAGAAATACAATGATGGCGATTAATTTCTCGGGACGTTAGGGAGCATTTGGCATGTCTTTTCAGTCAGTGGCGAACGCATGACACGAGGTGTTATTTCGTGGGTGCGGTGGAATTCATCTGTCTGCGGCACGATTGTGTCCAGAAGAGTCGCTCGTGTCCACGAAATTGCGCGGCGACGTGGCGAGGTAGATAATAGCGCGATAGAAAACAGCTGATCCACTTTAAGCGTCCTTTTTGTCTTAAAGCGTCCGCGGTAAACAATAATTCACGCTTAAATGCCCTTTCAGCGCCGTTTTCCCATTGTGCGCGCCTCGCGTTCGGAGATTTATTTGTGCGAAACTTTTGTACAAGCACCACCGGTCTTCCTTGATAGTGCGGTTTTCGCTATTTTGCTGTAGGACCACGCCACAACAACAAAAGGCCGCCGCAAGGCTAAAACGGATGTCCCTGAAGTACTTGTGTGTATCCACGCAGGTATCCGCGTGTTTCTCCCTCTTCTTCTCCTGACGTGCACACAATTAACTCGGACTCGTACACAATCAACTACTGAATGACCCGACGAGACGACAGTTATAAATTACGTGACGAAGTTAAGCCACAGGTTAATTACACTGTATTCGCTCTCGGTTGTTATCTGCGTTATATAAAAAAATAAGATAGATTCTTTGCCTCAAGTGCGCACAGTGCGTTCGCCAACGAAAAAAGTTTTGTATTTATGTAACAAGTTTGATGACCAACCGCAAACTCAGACGAGCGATTTGTGATGGCGCACGACTTCTTACATTAATTATCGCCAACTAAAACTTCGGTACTGTATCACTTTAGGCGACTTGATTTAAGGAGATACACTTTTCGAAATTACGCTCTTCAACTTTCATAAGGGCTTGCATATCGCAAAGTAATGCAGTTCTCTTGCTGTGCTCGGCGTTATGTAGGAAACTTCGCACTTTTCGCTTGCAGTATTAACTTAATATAAAAGACATGGAATTCTTGAGTTTATCAAGATCGGTTCAAATAATAAATTCATTTAACTTGCAATTTCATTGTAACACAATAAGAAAAAATTGCTCATTTGACTAAATTAATTTTGTTTGTCTTTATTTCTTTCGATAAAGAATATTTGTATTTAAATCAAACATCACATTTGACTTAAATATGTACATTCTTCAACG
>NW_017259192.1:4821249-4837719 GCF_001594045.1 Atta colombica | reverse complement strand
CCATATAAAGTATCATATAAAAAAAACAAATAGTGAATAAAATTAAGTATTACGAGTATATATTATATCATAATACTTAATGTTATTTACTATTTATTTTTCATATGATACTTATATGTGTTAGTAGCAGCTAAAATAAAGTGTACGAAAACGTGTAAATATGCAAATAAATTCGCGGAAACGAGTCATTTTATATACAATCAATTTTATTCTATTGGCATAATATCTAACTTTGTTTTCTCTAAAAGCTGCAAACACACTTATCTATCATTTAATTTGCGAATGCAATTTCTGTTTAGTACTTTAATGGTGTGAAATAAAAGCAAATCAACAATTGTTGAAATTTATATCATCAGATGTTTGTTAATTGCTTTTTTTAAAAATAAATGAGATCATTATATAAAATGCACAATAATTCTTGATTCACAAAAAAATAATCATTAAAACAATTTTAATTTTTTTAAATACAGATATAATCCGCATTACATATTTCGATATCTGTTTACCGAGAAGTTCAAAACAAATTTCATATTTATTACGTATCTCACAAATAACAGATAGTATAAGTACACGGGAAAAAAATAGATTGAATAGTACAGAAAAGCTATAACTTACTGCGCGAATTCAACATCTATAACTAAGAAGCTTTGATGGTTTAACAAATCGCCAATGTTATTCAGCTATCAACTTTGATACTTTAACACAGAAAACTGATTATCCGCATATTATAACTGTTATAGATTTGCTGAATCAGTGAAGTTTTTAGCTGTGTAGTTTAATTTTTCATTCGCTAATTATATCTCAACTATAACGATATTCCTCCGATGAAACACGATATGACGCATTTATTGAAATTTGGCGAATACTCGTACACGCTAGTTAATGATGTAAATTATTATTCTGAGGGAATGGTAACTAAGGACCGAGTTTAAAGCGAGTTTCTGGACTTTGCAAATTAATACTTGTATGCCATCGTATTAAGCAATCTCTACAGCTTTGTATCCTTTGTCAATACGATTTCTCGGCTACTGGCCGCACACACCGCAGTATTTCGTAACGCTGTTGACCGTAGTGTAAATCGATATCTCAAGCCGTTCTTCAGATAGAGCGCACCGTTTCACGAGATTAGTCCGGCGCCAGGGTTGAATGTAAATCCCAAATACATTTGCGGGAAATGAGATTTTCCATGGCCGCTATCTGCGCGAATCCGGCCGCCTGCGTGTGCGACTCACTCAATTTATTTTTCGTACTTAAAATCCTCTACATTTCACACTGAGAACGTGAGCCGCGATCTGTGCTTTACCTCGAGAATGGCCACTTTCAGCTAGCTGTAAATTATCACTTTCGCCCCCGTCTTCGAAGCAGCGCACTTATCGCATAGAGCTTCGTACCGTCGCCGAAAGCAGTGAAAGATTCCTCTATTTTACGGGCGAACGGACTACGATTCGATACGTCGAAGTTGTTCGCGTGAAAGAGCAAATGGTCGAACGAACGCCGCTGCTTTTCTCTGACAATTAGTGTGATAAATCCCCGATGGGAGAACATCGAGGAGTCGAGGTGTTTTGCACCGGTCACGCTGTCCGCGCATTCCACTCGGAAAGTGCTTTCTGGGAAGGAGAAATTTCATTTGCCCTTGAATGCGTGGAATTATCGTGTTACTATTCTGGCTACACTAGCGATTTTCAATGACTCAGAAGCCGCACCATTAGACCCTTATGCGGATACAGGTATAGCCCTCGTCCAACACCTGCCAGTCGAAGGTCACGATAATGTTCGCGCGGAAAGGCTTGACTATCGCATCCGACATTCGCGATTATTCACACTCGACGGTGAGAGCTGTCGCGTGAAATTAGATCACGACGCGTGAATTTCCTAGGACAAAAGGGCTTCTAATGGCGACCATACGCATTCGAACCGAAACCTAGTAGACGTGAATACATGTACTGAAGGGTATAATTCCTATATCATCTGTATTCAAACAGATCCTATACAGATCAAGACGAGAGGAGATCTTCGAACAATAGACGTAATATACAAGAAAAATTAATATTGATGCATTAAAATTTTACTCCAGTTTTCACATTATTATTCTTAAAATTTATATTGTATTATATCTGCATTGTTATACATGTCTTTTAAATTATAAATTACAGTGATAAAGTACAACACAGATTGAAAACTCAATTAAAATCTAAGAGAACTGATACTTCCAATATTTTTTAAGCAAGTCTTTTCTGTTTTGTTTAAGAACAAATTAGTTTTAATTTGAGTATGAGATAACAAGTATGAATAACATTAATAAAACTGATTAATAACGTAATAAAGAAATCTGAGTATAATAAAGATAGAAACATCTCTTATATCTTGTCCTGGATAAATCTGTGTTCTAATTTAAGAGTTAATAAAAATGATATCCTTTCCCCGCAAGTAATGGATTTGTGATTAATCTGGGTTTTCTTTTCTGACAGATCATTCATTAGATTATATAAATCTATCTTTATTATCGCATGAATATCGTGCTTTCATTTTGAAACCATTCGAATAAAGAATCATTAAAGTTACTCGTTTGATCTTCCACATTTTATCTCCGATCGTATTTATTCTACCATCACAAGTTGCAATTTTGTTTCAAAATCCATTCTATTATCAGGGATCATCTATTAAGAGCATCAATACTCCGAGATAAAAAGTTCTTCTATGTGGATGGAGTTTTTAAAGGCGAAACAAGTGAGAGGAGAATCTGTTCTTCCGCGGAAGAATCTTATCGATTTAATTAACGCGTCCACGACGAACGCAACGAACCGTCTGTTAATCGGGAGGGCATGAGTTTTTATCCCATCTTCGCCATTATGGCGTCGCCGTTGATGCCAGTGCGCTTCGTACGAACCGAGCCGGGCATTATGGGCGTCATATTTTCCGTGGCGGTCCATTGTGCAGCCGCGTACGACGTGCAACGGAATATGCATATGAATGATCATGCAGATTCCCCGTTTGTTTTATTATCTTGGAGCGCTCGTAAGTGTATCTGCATTATGCAACGACTAATAGGGGTAATGGGCAACGTGATTACCGCTAGCACCGTGCATTACTTTCGGCTCATAATTCCTGCGCGATTCTGTTACGAGACGAAATGAATGTGCCGCGTTAACATTATGCAACCCGATATGTCAGCCGCAAGCAATCGCCGTTAAAATTTTCTTTCGCCCGCCTTAAAAGTATTTATCGTCGCTGTACGCTGTCGAGAGTCCTGAGGAGTATTTCGGGATTACCGGGCAAGACCCCGATTGTCGGTAAATATACGCAGATGAAATTCAGAATTGTTTTGCATAAACTAGTTTAATTAAAGTGCTTTAAACCGTTCCGCGTGGAAATTTGGAATCGGATCTTTACATTTGCGATTCCTTGATTCCCTCTTTCTCTTTGGAAAAAGTGCTCGTTACCTGGAATTTCTTGTTGAACAAGACACCTATTTCTAATCTTGCGATTTTAATAATTTAATAGATTAATATCTCATAATCTTGATTGTATCCTTAACGGATGTCTTAAAAGAAATGTCAGCTTTTCGTTCACTTAATCGATAATATAACGTTCACTTACATGCTTTGCTGCGCAGATCCCAGATTTTTAAAGTCCGATCATAACTTCCTGTAACTACTTTCGATGGTTCGCCAAGAAACTTTGCTGCCATCACCTTTGCACAGTGGCCCGTGAGTGTATGCTGAAACAAAAATATAAAGATTCATTGACGTGAATTGCTACCTCCAATAGCGCAAGTAAAATGAGAATACATATGTACTTGCAATAATATATGGATCAATAAAAATTTTTCGTACTCAATTGAATAATCTGTCTAATCTCGCCAATATCATTTAATTAAAAAAAAAAAAAAAAAAATTAAGATTTCTTCCCTGATTTCATTCAAGTTAATTTTAAACATAAAATAATTTCACACAGATCAATTTTACTTAAAATAGTTAATCTTAATTTCTCACTTGAATTTTCCTTTAAAAGATTTACACATTTTCTATTTTATTTATTTTATTGTATACATTAATTTTTATTTAGATACGCTTAAAACTAATAAATAGCGAAATTTATTACTTTTCCAGTGATACTAACTCCATTTAAAAACGTGAGCTATAAAAGGCAATTAAAATATATTATTCGCGTCACGAATTTACCCTGTTATAAACTATTTTGTTTAAATACAATTTGAAAGCACCGTAGTCATTGGCGCTTTGTAACTGGAGTCTTGAACTTTAAACAGGGACTTGTTAGATCGAGCACCGGCTTTCATAAGTTGATTTTCTCTCTTCTACTTTCGAGTTTAGCTCTGCTCCGAGCATCGACGTGTTCGAAATGAGAAATGAATGTAGCTGCAAGGGGCGGAAGTAGACCGACGGTATAAAGCGTGCGTTTCCAACGGAATAGTACGTCATCCTTTAACAGTAACAAGAAAAGAGTTCGATTTCATTATTACCTTCATATTGAGTTGAACAAGAAAACTCAACTGGTGCCCTCGAATAATTCCCTTTATATTCCCGATATTCGTTCATGAACATTTGAACGTGATATAGATTTAACAAAAATTACATCAGCAGAGGCTTAAGCACAATCGTAACGACCGTCACGATGAACGTAATACGAGTATTACAACTGAAAATATTGTCAAATATCCCGGGGATATTTGTTTTGCCGTTGACATGATGTCAACGATAGTTGTTCTGTCTCTCTTTACTTTGAGCGTTTTTGCGCGAACGAGCATTAAACCCGTACGTTGACGTCCATGGTGGTCCATTTTACGAGCAATTTTTTTTTCGATCACGAGCTATGCCCGATATTCTAGGGTTCTCTTATCAAAGTTTTTGGGAACGGTGTATGTTCGATAGTTCTCTATTTTTTTTTTTACAGCAATCCTGACGCAAGTCTTTCATTTTGAAACAGAATTTTTACCTCTTGCTCGTTCATTTATGCAAAACATTGCTCTCTCTATTTAGCACATAAATCATTGTGGCAGAGATTAGCTGCACATTACTATAATCATAAACAGGAAGGATTAGAATATTCGTAACAGCATAAAGTTAATTATGTTTAAGCGTTTGCTAACGATCGCTTGTCGATAAAGAATTTGCTAGCAAAGCGTTACTATCGGCCGGTACTTTACGAGTGAATAAATTTTTCAATGACAGCAGGTATCCTGCGTTATATATTTATCGTATCCCGCATTAATAGTGCAAACTGCTAATGAAATTTCAAGAATGATATACAGAGTTCTCATACTGTAAGACAGTTCAATGGGTGAGGGGAGAGTAATTCAAAAACAAGCGGCGGGCGGTCGCGCTAATGTTTTACGAGTCCGAGTTTTACGAGTTAATAAATTACTTAGCGAGAGGCAACATTTCTTTGTTCCAATATTGACACAACGTATTGTGACGTGAGTGTCTACGACGGCAATAAAATTATCAAGTGATATATGTAGCACTTATACGGTTACGTAAAATTACCGTTGAATCTAAAGAGTAACGACGATCCCGGTATCGACGGACCGTTTTACAAATCAATCAAGTCGTGCGACGGATCTGCCACAGGCGTGATTTAATGACTGCCAACGCCTTCCGCGTGCATGCTTGCACATCGTCGTTAAATGAAATTCTGAAGTTATCTCATATACGCTTCGTTCGTTCCTTTTTCTTTGCATCGTCGTTTAATGGTGAAGAATTCAAGCGTGACGTCGACAAGAGGAGGTGCGAGAGAGTGACTCAAGACCTCTTCCGTATAAGAGAGAAAAGATGTTAAAAAGAAGACTTTGCCAATTTTAAGGTGCGCGGCGCCGGGAGCTAGCACGCTCTTGAAAAATGTTCTAATGTAAATTAATGGCCCGGAAGTTTAGCTGGAAGGGCTATAACGTGAAAGAAACACAGGTAGGAGTACGGTCCTCCCGACTGGCCTTACGAGCTGCAGGAGAACTTTACCCTCTTTCGCAAAGATGTCGGAGGAAGAGGCCGAAGAAAGTGCACCATAATCTAGGGTCTCGAGAACTTTGCCAAAAGTGAGACAGCAAGTTTACGTTTCTTTCGAACGTTAAACGGCTGAATAGACTTTACTTTCAATCGCCTTGTTCTGTTAAGAATGACATTGACACAACAGGGACGCGAAAGAACGTGCTTTTCAAAATTTTCGTAAAACGCTCTTCGATATAAAAATAGACACGTAACTTTATGACTAAAATATCTATAAACACTAAAAAGAACAAAAATTAAACTTTATAAAAATGCCTTAAAAATTAGTTAAGAAGATTAATTTCAGTGTTGCAAGGATTGAAAATTCTTCCGAGAAATTCTTTATCTAGAATATATCAAATTCAAGCAAATGTCATTATTAAAGTTTAATCTTGTTCTCAGTGTATTTTGAAATTCGTTTATCTTAATGCACAAATTTTTTTTCGAGGTTTCTATGATACACATATACACGTATATATGTATAATGGAGCTTTTACGAGTAAACTTTTAAAGAAGTAGCTCAATTTATTGCATACTAGTAATGTTTTACAACTGTACTCTTTCTTGCTTTCCTAAATGAAAATTTTTTTCAATATATCTTGTTTATATATGTCTTGTTTATATATATCACTTCTAAACTTTTATTGATACAAAGAAGTAAGTTTAAAATTTTTTGACTTAATAAAATAAAAATTAATATGCTTTTTTTCTATTTTGTAAGCCTTAACAAAAGAAAAAAAGTTTAATGCAAAATATCATTAAAAATAGAATGCAATTCGACAAATGAAAATTAGATAAGAGAAAATTTCTATACAATGATAAATGCAATATATAGTTTATATTAAAACTTAAATTAAAGTATATTTTAATTTTTGCTAATTCTCTTCAAAATTGGGATTATGATATTAATGCGTGTAATTCGTAAAATATAAACATATTTGAAATTTTATAATAACATAGAAATCATTTATTGTAATAAATATATGTCTTCTATGGCTGTTCTAGAGATAGCTATGAAAGCTATTCGAATATTCAATAATTTCATAACAATGTAGTAACTCCGTTCTAACGCAAACACGGAGATAATTCGAGATTACGGACAAAATGCGGAGCACGCGACCATAGCTAGGAAGTTTATTAATGTGAATATTCGAAAAGCCCTAGTAATCCAGTTTCGTATACGGATTATATTTCTTCGGTGATGAGTTTGAAACACAGTTTCAACAAATTTCGCGAAAGATGAATTTATTCAATCACGTTATTCAATCCGCGATAATATACAATATATTCTTACATATATGACGCTTAGTGCGCGATAAATATACACCCATCTATATAATAATATTATTATGTGACATAACATCCGAGGTACCCACAAAGGAGGAATGATAGAGTACTTTAGGAGCGTCAAACGCGACCAGGGAAACTCTAACAATCCGCATGCACCGTAGTTTACTGTAGCGTCTTCAAGAGTTCTTTGCCGTTGTGCATAAACTCGAAAGACGCCAAACGACGTCAATCCGCTCAGATGTTAAATGTTGAACGCCCACAAAGCTGACTCTGAAAGCATTCGTGGTCATAGAAGAAGAACCGTAAACAATAATTTCTAAAATTTTATACCGTGAATTTAAATTTGACTTTCTATATATTTCCAAGTGACAGAAAAGAAATGATTTTTTTTTACAAAAATTGGAAACAGGTACAAAAATTGAAAAGTAAAGGGATGATTTTAATTAGTTTTATTATTCAGGAAGAATCGACTTTAAATTCGCCAAAAAATTTGTAATCAAAGATAATATATGAAGTGTATATATGTATCGTTTATATAATATAAAAATCATCATCGTTTTCCAAAAGATGATTGTACATTAATGTTGATAGTCCTAACGCACGAATTACACGCCAGGGAGATCCCTTTATTTTACATCCGAGCAGCAAGAATCGTCCTGGGAAGGTACACATTGAGGTTTGAGGAATACACGGCTGATATCGTCTTTTTACGATGCACCGGCCAAGTTCCAGTCACTAGTGGGGTGCGCGTATGGTGTGTATACACCCGGTGTGCTCCTGCGAGCAATAAAAGCATAAACTTCTTCATAGTCCTAGTGCTCCATCGAGGGCAGAACAGTAATGCGGCCAGCCGGAGAAAAAGAGCAACAGCGAAACGAAGGGAGTGAGATCCTTCAAGTTATACGGGGCTTCAATTAAAGTCGGTAAAAAGAGTGGCAGGGAAGCTTCCAGGAAAGCAACTAGCTATCTATGTTTTATGGCTGTTGCACTCACACTGTTTTTGAAGCGTATGCGCGAACGATTCGCCACCGAAAACATTTTCAAGGGTGGTCGAATGCTTGGATATACGCCTCGTACTTATTAGCTATCGCCAGCGGTGGTGATTTCATTTCTACCCTTGAATATGATGTACTTGCTAATCTCACGCTTGATCTCTATTGCCGCTCATTAATTTCAGTAACATAGTTATTACCGAGAGGCGCTGTGCCTGATCCTATAAAAACTTCCAAGAGTCTAAATGAAGACGAAGTATACATGTTCTCGTATAATCATGATGAATATCTTTTCCAAGAAATTCATGTAAAAAGCATGCGTTGGTGGAAAAATTATTGCATAATATTAGGTTCTGTAAATGCATTTAAGTAAACGCACTCTCTTATCTATATGAAAATGATACATATTATAAACGTGTACATATAAATACGTATATAGAAACAACTTTATAGTTATTTTTGAGTAACTGTCACGATAGTATTTAATCAATATAATAAACATCTTAGATCAGAAGTTATGTACTTCTCGCCTACGTACCTCATGAATATCATTTTCAAAAAATAAGTATTATATATATAGTACCATTTCTCTCATAAATCAACACCAGTTGACTTGCTGTTGCCTGCGGCAACTCATGAGTCAGTCGTTTTATCTCTTAAGATCTTGTAACATAGCTTATCTGTGAAAACGATAATTAGGATGGAAACGCTTGATTAGATGAACAAATGTAGAAAAAACTTTTGAGAACTTCTTCTACACATTTCAACTAATTCAACTGCTAATTTTTCAAAGTGTGTAAGTTAAAAAAAATTTTAAATAGACAATGTTATTTCAATAATCGAAAATATTTGTAAAAACTTCAATTTTAATTTAATTATTTTATCGTTTTTTTATATCATTATTTTAATTGTAAATATATCAGTTTAGATTTTATTTCTGACTTGATTTTTTGTTGATTTTTTTTATATATCCGAAATCTATAATTTTTAATACAATAAAAAGAAATTGACAGATATATTATAAATATTCAAAAATCTAAACGCAGGTCGCTTTGAATTATAAAAAACAAACTGAAAAGAAAAAAAAATCTTCGTGTGCCTTTGTTCTGGTATTATTTCGACGTAATTGTTCCAGCTCTCACATTTGAATTAATGTATGCCCTTCGATGTACTTTGCAATGATTCAAAAAGGAAAAGCATCGATCGAATAAATCTCCTCGGAAAAGTAACTCACTCGCAAAAGAGTTAATCATAATGGTCACGATAAATATTAAGAACATTAATTACAAATTAATTGACATATATTATTTATAAAATGCAAATATACAAACAATATTTCTCGTAATTAATAATAAGCAGAATTATAATTATGTATTATCGCGTATTTTCTGCTATGTCGCGTAATGACAATTAAAAGTTCGTATCGTAAATGTTAACATATAATTTCATGACAATTTTGTATGTCTACGGCAAATATAATGTTGTGAAGTCACCAATAATAACGCGCATTATTTAAATTATTAACTAACAACATTCGACAACCATTTCTCGTACATCGTTTCTGCAGTCACGTTGATTAACAGATTAATGAATCATTACGATTTAGTGACTATTCAATTTTTTATTGTAAAATTTTACAATAAAATAAAATTATATTAATATGAATACAATCAAATTTTACTGGAACAGAATAATTCATTATTTGATAATAAAGTACGATAATAAAGTAAATAGATGGAGCATCGATTTTCCTGCATTACAACCAATTATTATTGCTTTCAAAGAAAAACAGTTTCTTTTGTACAAACTATCATTTATTGTATAATGTTGCTGATGTAAATAAGTAATTTTTATTTGCATCTTATATAGATATTGTTTGCTAGTGCCGTACTTTCTTATGGAATGCTGTCCATTCGCAGGTTTCGCAGTGATGTTGCGATTTAAGTAACAATATTATATCAATATTCTATTTAAACTAAACATAAACACGTATTATATAAGCCTTATTGTGTAGTTATTGTAATAGTTAAGGCGTATGTACTTGGCGGCTACTAGGTCTCCGAAGAAGCACATTAAATTCACATATGAACGCCGCGGTGGAGTTAAGCAAATCAGGAGTCGTCCCCTTCCTGGCAAACATTTACCGATACCTTCGCGGAAAGCGTCTCGCATCGCGGGACATGAGAAACTTATATGCCTCGCTCTAAGCAACTGTTTACACATAGTAGAATGCTTGCACGCGAGTCGAGCACGTCAGCTACACGACGTTCTCATCGTTCCTCACTGCCACTTCGTTAGTATGGGCTCGCGCTGGCGCGTGTGTTTCCACGAAGCGAAGTATGCCCTTGTCTCATCGTCGCACCATAATTATATCAATCCATGATGACCAGTTTCCGTTTTGATTTGCCACGAACGACCTTGCGACTAACATCTCGACTCGAAAAAACAAGTCGACTGTAAAAAGCATGCCGTGCCTTCCGATTAGCGATATTCTAAACGAGCCAGCAAAAAGCACGCAGCACTTAATGCAAGGCGTAAGCATCGTGTGATTGGCGTATCGGGTATGTTCGCGTTGAATGCACACTAAAGCTTCGATACGACGAATTATACGGATGACGGAGTAAATGATCATATCGCGCGGGAATGAATAGATAACTATTATAACCGTACAACCCCATGTAATCGACTGAGATATTAATTTATCAGAATAGAGTTTTAGTTTGGAGATTTTTCTAAAGATTAAATAAAGCGTTATGTGGCTAAATAAGATTTATGGATCGATTTAATTTAAAGAACAGCGAGAAATTTAAAGAAATTTTTAATATAAAATACAATTATATTTCTTTAAATATTCTTAAAATAATTAAATATATAAAATGATAAAAATAGTTTCTTCGGTATCGTATGATATAGACGTCACGCATTGTTTAAGCTGATATATTTAATATTTTTATTTATAATAATACTAGCAAAAAGAACGAGAATAAGAAATGCTCCACAGAAAGTAAAAGTAAAATACAAATGTTACATATTTTAGTTATAGCGAATGATAAACTTATAAGATAACTAGCATTTGCATTTATACATTATCCGACATATATATTTGTTTATTTATCACGAGAAAATACGAGTGCGGTGCTCATCATGATTTAATGCGAACCAGGCACGCCAAGTTTTTGTACCGCAACTTGGTGTTACTACTTGCGCGAATTCTGCAGTTGCAGTTGAACGAATAACACTCGGCCATATATTTGACTAGCTGCATAAATTTTGCATCTGTTCCCGGACGATATTATTTATGTTATTATTTTTTATTGGGAGAAAGAAAAAAGACACACTATATAATCTTTGTGTGGTGTCACATTTGCTTATGCTAAACACTTATATACATGCTATATAAGAAAAAAATGTACTTATATTGACGTGCAAATAGAAATATTACTACAAAAAGTTTCATTGCCGTTATTCGACGTCAAATTCTGAAGCTGAAATTAGACCCTTTTAATGTTCTTAACAGCGCGGTGGTATAGCACGGCAATGCGATGGCGATTCTTTTCGCAGTATAATTACAGGTGAAGAACAATTTTTCGACGCGAAATATCAGCACGAAACGTCGAAGGGTCAAAGCCGAACTCCAATTAACCCTGGCCGCGCCGCTTGTGTTGGCGCTGTTCGATTTCTATGGATATAAATGCCGTTAGTCGCTGTTAAACGCGGGTTCTGAATATGTATTTATATCCCCCGGCTACGAGGAAACGGAAGGTAACGTACTCGGGATCATAACCACGTAGACTGGAATTTTAGACTTCCGGATCGACTTTTATCAAGAAAGATCTGTCGATGCTTACTTTGCAGTACTTTAACCTTGAGACCGCTAGGCAGCATGAAATCATATCAACATGCATTCCTGATGTGCGCAGAAGAATTTGGACGCACAAAAGTTATGTCGCGAAGATCGATCACAATCTTCTACGCATATGGACGCAACGTGTTGTACGTATTCAATATTAATGGGCCTATAGCATTCTAATAGGTGAATGCTCAAGAAAATGCACATAACGTTACATGATATATGCATTCATAATACAGGCACGCACTACGATGTTTTATCTCATTGTATTTTCTTGCGCGGCGCTGTATACATTACACGTTAATGTAAACCACTTTAGTGCTGTCATACGGTAACGACAGGAGGAATGATGAATTGATAAGCGCGCAGGTTATATCGCGGCTTTACGGTGATCGCTGGTAAAACTCGTCCCAAATGACTAGCTCACGGTACATAATAACCATTTTATCGTAATAGATGTAAATCGATTATGCTTTTTCCTAACGTCCGCCGGAAAATTGCATGACGGTGCCATTAATCAAATTAGTCACCTTAGATGTATTCAACTACTCAAAAACGCCTACGTCCATTGCAGTAATTAACGTTGAATATGATTACCTTATCCTGTGTTTTATACGTTTAGTATGAAGTTCGCGTTAGTATTATTAATACAGGATGAAAATAAAGAAAGACAAACGTACTTATTGCTGAAACGTGCGATGAAAATGGAAGTATAAATTGCTAGAACCTAATTAGCAAAGGATGTGAAAATTCTCATGCGCCCTATGAGAAATATCGTTTCCTGATATTAGATAGATAGATAGACTCGGTTTCAATTTTCTTATTTCATTACGATCATTCAACTAAGCCAATCTTAATTTATTCTTTCGTTATTAATATTTTAAAAATTCGAAAGAAAAAAATTCAAAAAGAAAGATTTATTAATTTGAATGCAGTCGAAAATTATCTTGCAAACTATAACAAAATTGTACTGTAATCCAACAGATTTATATTATATACGTCTCCTTGATGTGACCTTGAAATTGTGTGCAAGGAAACCGTTCGTTAACATTTATGCAAAATTTTTGTGTAATGAAACAAGGAAATATATGTGTGCGTAGAACAAGGAAGATGAAACTCATATGGTGCTGTGCGCCATAATACAAAGGTACTTGAAGACCTTTATCGAGGAATACTTGGGTGCTACCCAAGTATTCAACCACTTGGTTCTTCACTCGTAGCTTACAGTCAACCTATATTCTCAAAGCTTCATCATTGAAAAGACGGAAAAGGCCATTTCCTTCTATTCACTCTTTCACACCGCCTTTTTCCTCTTACATCTATGTGCATACTCGCGAACGGACATGTGGATCATTCGTTTTGTCAGAGATTCGCAATTCTCGCCGGTACTCGGTAGTTGCACGCATAACAAAGATTTATAGCAATGCACATAAACGCTCGTACACGTACGAAATTTTTCTAAAAGAACAAACTTTGCGCGAGTAAACGATGAAAATGAAATACCGTATTATTGCATGCGTGATTTGATTAATCGGAGTTTAGTTGGATATTATCTGGAGAAAGTGATAAATCACGATATTAATTGAAAGATATTAATTTAATTCGAATGCGATATTATATTTATTTTTCTTTGGCGAAACGAGTTTTCGTTCTACATCCTGATGAGACATGTAGAACATTCATCAGTATTTTAGCATTTGACCGGTTTCGAGATACAGCGAATTCAAGCGAAGAAACGTGAGATGAGTTTTCGTATCCGATCAAAGCGAATAGAGAGCATTTGAAAGTTCAAGTATGTTTGTCTTCGAGGAAAGTATGCACCTAAGAATAGCTCATGCGACATTATAGGAAATATTTGGACGCAGAAATGCAATTTAATGGTAAAAATTTTATAGACTTCCGCACAATATTATTTTCTTCTCAAAGTTAGAACTGGCTTGTATTACGGAAAAGAAAAGCACTTGACAGATAAATATAGAAGTTGCAAGTAAAGAATCATTTATTTGATCTTCTCGTTAAAGAAGCGCGTGAAGTACAAGGATGTCGGTTCTGTTAAGAATATTTCTTAACAAAGTATGGATAAGCAATTTTACGTTTAATTTGATAACAAACGAATGGAACCTTAGTGCTTTGTAGTTCGATATAAACTATAGATATCCTAATACATTTATGTTGTTATCGTGAAACAAATTAGATCATATTGCTATATAAGTTCTCTATATAACCAGTGCATGACGTGACTAACTGTAGGATGTAAAAAGAAGTGATTATCGAAAGATTAAGTGTTAGGAACCTGTTCTGAATGTAATCTATTCGTGTACTATAATAATCCAAATGTACGCCCCGGGCTAACTTGCGGATTGGAGGTCGATTTTTGAAACCTAAATCAACATTGCATTATTCTCCGCGGCTGAAGAGTCCATCGAAATTTATACCGTTGTATGTACGAAGAGGGCACAACGCCCTGAATTTACGCAAGATTAAATTCTATATTACTCTGCTACCGCAATTATGCGCATATAATACTGCGCGTATATTCAATGTGTCACGATGAATCGATTCTCTAATCTCCGTAATGACATAAACATTTATAATTGTAGATATGGGGCTCGTTTCGCAGCCTCGAGGCAGTAAAGCCGAGAATGTGATCACGATCTCGGAGCAAATACAATCAGAGACTAGCGTGCGCTTACATCGCCAAACCGTGACAAGGGCTAACAATACAGTTATGCAAAAAATGTTTCAGTTCGTCATCTACAGTAAAAAAGATATTTCTGATCTTCTTTTCGACACGCAACATTCGTTCGCTACAATTCTCTATATCTTTTATAAAAGTATCCTCCTTTTCTCGACTTTCTCGATGGTACCGAAATAAATACCGTTGAGTTGAATTATTAGTTTCGATGATAAAAAGAATTTATATGGCATTGAAACCGACTTGCTGTTTCATATTCTTGATGAGGAATTTCTTTCGCTTTGAAAAAAAACATGAGTTTCTATTTTGGTAAAAAAAAAGCAATCAATATAACTGAAAACAAATGTTTATTTAGATTGCTGTAACTGTTACGAAAATTAAAGTGATAGAGCAGAGTTGAGTAGATTTTTAATATACTTCAACAATTATTTGAAAGAAATGTATAATTTTATAATGTATATTTTAACATGACATATAAAATGTACATTATTAAACGTTATAAATAATATCCGATAACAGAAAATCAATAGTAACAGTTATGATCAGTTACATAATTGACACAATAATCCTGAAGCCAATTAGTTGCGAATAATTATAACAGCATATTAATCACTTTAGTGATATATTTGTGGTCACATTGCTAATAATAACATTATATTAAACCAGAATACACATATATTTAAAAAAAAATTACTTGTTTTGCCATTAATTCTAGCCGTGAAGTAATAATAAATTAATGAAAGGACTTGATAATTGAAGAACTTGATATAAAAGTAGATTCAATCCGTGATTGCTGTATATAAAGTTAGATATCTCTCATGTATTGTTAAAAACTCATGTGTCCAGAAGAAATAATGATTCATGACCATATTACTTTCTTCGTCTTCAGAGAACACGAAGCTTCTCAGACAAATCAAAGAACACGCTGTAAGAACGGTTCAACGAAGAAATGGTCTAAACGTAACGTACACTTACATGAAACCGAGAAAGTACATATGTACATTTTCAATTACGTACCATAAATACGACATCGCTGCTTCAGTTATTACGGACACGACTATTAATTATATCTACGAAGATACTATAAGATTAACCGAGAGCGATTAAATTGAAATGCGTTTTCTTCAAAGGAATCTTCATGGACTTACTCGAGTTTTATCTCGAATCGTTCAATTAATACCGTAATCGGGAAATGGCATAATTTAAAAGATCCGGCGGTTAATTAAGTGCGACGTGAGAGCGTATTAAGAGAGTTTGGCCTTATTTTCTTTGTCGATTATATTTTATGAGCGCCTAAAAATAAAAGTCGAACACTTTGCAATAGGGGATCATACATCCCCTTTATTTGTCCGATACATTGGTTAACAAAGAATGAACGGTTGTAACGATGATAATCAATCGTACGATCGTGGAATTTTGCAGCGAGCAAACGAAGTAATTCGACGAACGCGGAACCAATTAAGAGCAAGTAATACGGCAGTGCATTAGAGACGCCGGCGCCACTTCGTAAAGCATTAAGGCACCCACGACCTGCCTCCTAACACGAATCAAATTCACTGAATCAGCGGAAACGCAGGGGCATCAGTCCCATGAAGATTCCACTGTATCCTCGACACCTCCCGGTCTCACATCATCAAAGAGATG
>NW_017259192.1:4813492-4821149 GCF_001594045.1 Atta colombica | reverse complement strand
AGAGAGGGAGAGAGAGAGAGAGAGAGAGAGAGAGAGAGAGAGAGAGAGAGAGCCGCAGGTTATACGGAGGCGTCCGAGTAAAATTATGTGCTTGCTGATATCCTTCCTAATTATTAGATCGGCGATCAGGGACGCCCGATATGACAGACAGGAGGGATCGGTCTTTGGCGTTCAAACGATATACGCTGTAGGATACGCCAGAAGGTGGCCGCAAATAGGACGACGGAACGGAGAGGAGACGCGGATGCTGGGTGAATCTAGACGGCGGTTATTTAGCAGAAGATAGTGGAGCCTACTGCGAATGCGTTCCCCGGCGCGGCATGCTACTCTGTAAGGGCAGCGAGGAGGAAGAGGAACCGAACTAGGAAGACCTGGAGGAGCAAGAAGAGGAGGAGAGGAAGAAGCGGATGACCGAGAAGAAGGATCAGAAGGAGGAAGAGAAAGAGAAGAGGAAAGACCCTCGGCTGCCAAGCGCTTCACTCGAGGCACGTATATACACCGTGGGCGCCGTTGCTGCGATGGTGCACACTGCGAAAGCAACACCGACTCAACGGATGAACGGTAGGCAGACTTCTTCACGTACTCACGTATCTACGTACGTACGCAAGTAACATAGCTAACGTAGGTACGTACAGTCCGCGCTTGGCGTCGGGGGAGGTTCGTTGACCGCTGTGTGACTCTTGCCTGCCTGCCTTTTCTCTCTCTCCTTCTTCTTCTTCTTCTTCTCCTTTTCTTTCTCTTTTCTTACCTCTCTTGTCTTCTCTCTTTCTCTTTCTTTCCCTCTCTCTGTTTCCACCTTAACGCTACGTGTATCTCGTTCCGTCTCTTACTGCTACCGCCACTCCCCGTCACCCCGTCCCACTCCTTCCGTCGACATCGCCGCTCCTCCACGGCCTTGGCGATTCAATGCCCGCACCAGATAACTCCCCATCCAGATAATAGATTATTTCATACGTGTAACTAGTCGTTGCTAGTAGCGGGGGCCTCCGCATACCCCGTTCGCCGTCAGCGCATCACTCACCTCCGTCATTTCTCTCTGTTCCAGTACGGTCGTCTTCGCTCCGTCTCGCACCGTCGGCGTGCTCTCGCGACCATGTCTGTACGCTACATTACCTGCCCGGTTATACGACGTTACCTGGAATGATCCTCTTATCAGACGCGTACATGTACGCGCGTACTCGCGCGAGAGAGGATGCGGCGAACGCCCTTGAGGTTTCGAATAGGACCGTAAATTCGAGGTCACCCTTGCGTTTCAGGGTCACCTTCTCGCACAGGTGGCTACTGCTACTGCGATGCGGTAAAATTGGTGCACGCGATGACGATACGTACGTCAGGATTTCAGAATGCTTTTACTTTCCAGTTGAAAGCGCGAAGTGAATCCGTTGTTACTAAGAGATTTCAGAAAGATTTTCTGGAATGTAATGCTTTTACCAGGTTATAAATTAGTCATGAATAGTATAACATGTTAAATGCACATATTTCATTTGCGGAACAAGTGCGAATTTCGTACGCTCGCCGAAATTACTACCAGAAGTTTAAGTAGCTAAAAAATACAAAAACATTTCGTATGTCAGACATGGAATTGAATTTCGCTTCCAATTAAATCTCTGTAACGATATCGAAGCAATTTTTTGCTTTTGAAACTGCCCGCGTAGTAATTAAAAATACGTTGGAATTAAATATTGCAGCATAAAAAAATGCGAAACGTTTTTATTTTCAATTAAAAAATTTTGTAAAATTTCTAAAAATAGAAGTCACACTTGGTATAATGAATTTTATCTTTAAAATTGTTAATAATAATAATCAGTAATATCGACATTGTTCGGCCAATTATATGTATGTAAATGTGGGAATTATGTTGCTGATATCCTTATATGAATTTAAAAATTATATATAAAGTTCATCTTTTTAAATAATTATGTATTTAAAATGAAAAAACCAAATAAGAAAACTATAATGTTATAGTTTCCTTAACTCGGTCGGTTTCTATTTTTCTATTCTATTATTAAAACTATAATATGTTATATTCAAAATATAATATTTATAAACATTAGTTTTCATATTGACTTTCAATTCGCGTAAAGTTTAAGATACAATTAAAAAACATATAATTAGTATATTAATTGTCTATATCTATTAAAACATTATTTTGTTGTATTATTTACATTAAACTAGATAACAAATTTTATATATCTCTAAATTTTAACAAATGTTTATTTTTATCACATCAAATACTCAATCAATGCATATTATATACAAATGCAATGACGGAGTAACAAATATCAACCATCTATGTAGCATTGCGCAAATGTTGACGTTAACTTTTACCGGAAATATTTATAAAGAATATCTGCAAACAGGATTTCCTCTTAAATCGCATTATATAAGAGGAAATTGTGATTTGCATAACAGATCAACCTTGAAAGAAAAAGCTTGATTCGCTAAAGTCAACTTCAATAGACGACAATTAAGATTCCATTACGGACCGCAGATGTTTTCGGTCCCTTTCACCTTCTCGGCGCATAATTGATAGCTGGACATCATCGTTTCGCGAAGCAACTCTCGCGCGGAAATCGCGCGTACCAGAGGCGTGATCGCCGGCGGGGAAAAACGTCGCAACGCGGAAAAGCATCGCGCTGTTGGCACGACAAGGAAGTCCTGCACATCGACCTTAATGCAAATTCACTCGTGGCAAGCGCGTTCTTCCAGTCCTATCTTCCTCTCTTCGTACCATGGTCGCTCGATCAGAAGTCACACGACGAAACTGATCGCGCGCGTTTCTCTCTATGCGAGGATGAGAACGCGATTGAACGAGACTGGAATCGCACGAGGCTTCTTTTGCTCTTCCTTTCGCCGATTTATGCGTTTCCAAGAATCTTATTTATATGCGCACGCATGTACATTGCTTATCATGGATCGGGCATATTCGTTCATACTTTCGATGATACGAATGAGCGATGACATCAGAGTAAGAGATTTAACTTTCCCATATCTACGTGAATTCCTCGCAAGAAACTTTCTCCCGTTTAAAGTAGATATATTAAGAGATTAAAGTAGAGATATTAATAATTGCGAATATGCTATAAGCGTAACGCATATAATTTTAATAATACTATCTAAATGATAATAATATCGTATTAAATTTATACATTTAATTGAAATGATCGCGAAACAATGTGTTGGAGATATCTGAAACTAATAAACGCAGTAATCTCCACAAATTCTATGTGTCTCCGTTCCTCTTTTTATTTTTTTAAATTAGGAACGTCATATACTATCACATACAGCATCGGCTATAAGTAATCTGTTTGCCATATCGATATAGACGGTTGTAGCAAAGAAATGATTTCTTCATAAATTTCACACATACTCGTTCGTATCAGATGCATGCCATATCATCGATTGAATAAGTTATAGGCTGCAAATGGGAAACCTCGTATGTTAATATATGCTGTTACCTATACGCGCGATTCGTATTTCTCGTTTTTGCAATGGCCCCCACGATGTGTACGTGCGAATTATTCAACAAATCAAACGGCAACGCGGTCAAGCGAATTACACGTCGTATCGTACAAGGTGGAAGTGGAAATTGACTCGAACCAGTTTTAATGGTCAGCTCCGGACTGTTCTCTTGATAACTTTACATTCATGGAATGGGAGCACGGGGACTGATCTCTATCTCCGTAAGTTTCGCGACCGAAAAATGACTTTGGATCGGTCGATGCCCGACAATGTTAACAGTTATGTGTACTTTTATAGCCGTATGAATAACTTCCCTTAATAGCGAGATTCTTTACAAGCGAAGTGTGAACCAAATCCCTGTGAATATGTCCAAGTTAGCAAAATATGTCCAAAATATATCCAAGCCAGTAAAGGAATGCTTAGATAAAGCTAGGAAATCTTATCGCGCATTGGTAATTGGAGTACAACTAGTCTATATATTGCCTTCTAACATCTTAATTAAATCTTTACATATCGAGATCATATCACTTCGGCATATCATATCGAATATCATAAATTTAACTTTACGGAAACAAATAATGATCAATATATTAAATCGAAATTAAATTTTAATAATATTTAAGCAATTGAGAACTTGTAATTAAAAATAACTGATTACAATAGACCGCAAGTCTCAAAATAATTAATCATTTAGCTAATTAGGGAAAATGTTAATGAAATGGATAGATGCCGAGATGATACGAGTACTATCGTGACATCGAATGAATATTCTTGCTGCTACCGTTTAGGTTTCGTCTGTACCCACGAACTTAGATATTCGCGTTTAGTTACCGCGGCTGTTATCTTTAATCCTTTCTTTGATACAATGATTACGTCTACATACTTGTGTATCCAAGATGGATTATAACATTCAAGCGAAATTCCGTTATAACAAGAACTATGTCGCGTGAAAATATTGATCATATCCAACACGTTTTACGATTTTTTATTACGATGCAAATGAAATGTTTCATGGTGTATACGAGAAATACAATAATTTCAATCTTATCTTACATATATGTAGTATTTTGAATTGATTTGATCGTCTTGTAGGAGCGATTTATCTGATGATTATATGACCGAAATTTTATACAGAATTATCGTGCGAGAAGCGAAGGAAAGTTCAACTCGGAGGCAAACAACTGGAACTATAGCCCCATATTCTGGCTAAAAGGAACAGCGCGTTTTCCTAGTTCTACTTTGCTTTATACCACGAAATAAAAAGCACATGAATTCTTTTGATCGAGGAAATGTGTGTTTTGCAACACGAACCACAAGCGAAGCGAAAACCGTTTTCAATTGAAGAAACGTTAGAATGAGGTATGCACGAATGAGGGAAAGGCGGACGAAATTTGCATTCGGTCTTCGGTACCGTCAAACAAATATATACGAAGCGGATTATAATTACGCAGAGTAAACATACATATTAGAACACATATATGCTTATGTGTATCAGTGAAAGTACGTCTACAAATTGACGATCGCGAACGTATCTGTGAAATGTGGAAATGGAAAATACTAAGAAGTAAATGTAGATGAATGTGAATTTACGTGGATTCATTATGTAGATTCACATGCTGCATGATACTGTTTTTCCGGCATTCTTGCTGGCATTTCCCGTTACCGTATCTTGCAAATCCGTGCGGACGTGTGTGACTTTTTTGTTCGCCTACAGGTGCAGAACACCAATACCCACGACTATTTATTCGCACTTTAGTTACGAAGCTGTCTTTTGTATTCAACCGATGCGATCGCAACGGAACGCAGGTAGACGTGTAATCAAATGCCCGTCCGCCTAGACGCGGCTACAGGTAACTGTTCCGCATTTCGGAGCGGACGCAGCCTTTACGGCCAACACGTTCCTCTGATTTGTATGCGTGCTGATGTAAAGGCACCCCGGAATCTCCCGTAAAAAATTGTCCGCGTAACAATTCGGTAGCTCCAGACCCCGAATGGGGGTCAATGGTGTAACCGTGACTCGCCACGTGCCGTTATGTCGACTCCTTACGTCAGTCGCTACCGCTTTCGTCCACGAAAACCAGTCGTTGCCTTTAAGAACCGGTCGTACATATCACATTTGACACCCGTGACTAATGATCGAAAGGGTACAAGCTTTCTTGAACTACCGGCATTTTTTAAATCGAATGTATGTTCTGTCACGGATATGTTGTGAGATAGATATTTTTGTTAGCGGTAATTGATTCGATATACTGCGAAATTCGCTGATTGAACTTACGGTACATATATATAAAAAATTTTTTATATTATTTTTATATTTTGGTGTAATTAACCTTTTGACGCATACGGCCCTACATGACCGAGCTAAAAAATGCCAGATAGTGTATGGTCGTATATGTGCGGCTCCAGAATATTGCAAGTATTCTCTTTCGTCATAATAACTTATTATGCTAATCGTTCGTTATTATATTGATTATAAAAAATATAATAACTATATTGATTATAAAAAATATAATAACTAATTTAATAAATATGAAAAAATTTTATTCTGTCTATCTTTTTAAAAAATTTATGCGTCAAAGGGTTAATTACATCAAAATTTACTTACTAGCCCTTCATCAGCAACATGAATTTTAACTCTCCAGCAATAGAAGTCTTCAGTAATATAGAATTTAAAAAAAGTTCAAAAATGTTCATATAAATACTGCTATATTAGAAAAGAGTGAAAAATTTGAATAAGAGTAGCAGATTTTAATTTTTTTTTAAGTAAGATTTCACGCTTTTGAGTGAAATTCATTCCGAAAAAAGGAGTGAGATTTCTTTTGGAATAAATCTCACTCCTAAAAAAAAGAGTGAAAATCTGCCACTCTTATGCCACTCTAGTGTAAATTTTTCTCTATTTTTCAATAGTAGCAGTATTTTAACTCTTTTATGAGATGAGAGATGAGATTTTACTCCAAGAAATTTAAAAAGTAAATATTTTCAACAAATATTTATTATATGTTACACGAAGAGATCTTAGTGAAACTATTTTAATAGCATTCATATGTCAAATATAAAGTTCGTAAACAGAAAAATTGGAAATTACATTTAATATTTAAAAGCACGTCATGTACTTATAACTAGATTCATAACAGAACATAAATCATAATTTTAATTATGTTAATGGATATCGGATAAAATATAGATGTATAAAAATATAGATTTATGTCTACGTATATTTTAAAATATCGGCTTGTACTGAATTGTACAGTGTGGTAATAAAAAATGCGCCATTCTACTTTAAATTTATGTTCCTCTTTATCGAAGATCTGTTCGCGATTAGATAACCGATTATAATAATCAGCTTGCTATAACACCTTGACACAGTACGTAATTTAAATCCGTCAATCGCCGCTTGCGGCGATTCGCATCGCGTAAAAATCACACGGCAACAAGAAAAAAGAAGTTGAAATCTGTGAGATTGGGAACAAGGCGAAAATATGAAATTTATATTGAATGTGGGCTTCCTACTCATAGCCGCGACTGGTCGCGGCACCAACAAAAATTATCTCGACACTATTACCAACGGCACAAAGGCCGTTACAAGTTAGTAAGCTGTACCGCTTTGCGAAGCACTTAAACAACTCAGAAACATGTTTACAACCTTATCAGAATCTCAATTGAGCGTATTAATGAGCGATTGCGACATTTCTATATCGATTTCTCGATTACGGTATTCAGATAATTCTTTTTTGCCGAGATTATAATTTTCAAACATTTAAGAAGTGTCGTTTATTTCCAATTCATCAGCAATTAAATTTATGAATCCCATATTTTATCCTGCAATTACCAATTCCTTTTTATTCAAGAAATATACGAGTTAAGAAAAAAGATAACGGCGAATTTTTACAAAATTTCATTACTCGTATATTTTTTTTAATAGACAATTTCCACTTCAAATTTTATGTATCGGGTATAACATCTCGGCATTTAGACGATTCAAAGAAAAACGAGGAAGTCTAATATATTGTACGTAACGGCATCGATCGTAATGAAGATGCGCAGAATAAATCCTTCTGGACGGACCGTAACACTGCACGCCATAGCGGATGTGCAGCTTTGAATTTCTAATATCCATCCAGCTTAGGCGTGCGCGCGCGTACCAGAGAGTGGCCGTACTCTCTCCGTTGAAGATACGAAAAGAATAAAGGGGTAG
>NW_017259192.1:4810548-4813392 GCF_001594045.1 Atta colombica | reverse complement strand
ACGTATATATATATATATATATATATATATATATACACACGCGCATAATTTGTTTCGATACCCGGCGAGTCGAGAACATAGGGCGTGGGCGATCTCAGAACAGGCCTCGAAGCGACGTGCCGCGACATAGGTGATATTGGCTAGTTGCCGTCGATGAACTGCCGCACCGCAGCTACGGTTGCGGTTGCAGGACCGAGATCTTCCAGATGAAACGAGCCAACGTCGTCACCGCCACCGCCACCGATCGACCGAGCAGTGATCGGTTAGGAAACGTTTCGTCGAGAAATTGATTTGTCATTACCCCACTTATAGAGCAAAGTAGTTATGCACCATGAATATTGTGCCCTAGTACTTGTACATGTATAAGCGAAGCGTACTGTTAGAAAGTGCACTGCTGAAGATACTGAGAGATTTTTAAAAGCTTTGTCCTAAGGGCATACATGCGTTACGCGCCTCACACATGCTATATATGTATGTGGATGTGAAGGAGGAAAATGCACGTACGCGGTCGCTCTTTCCACCTATCTTCACATGGGACAAGCAGTTTGCCTACGAAGCACGTGATAAATCGATGCCATTGAGGCTTGATGCGGGAACGGAATAAGAATATACCAGGGGGAGGCTCAGATTATCCTCGGAGATTCCTTTCAGAAAGAAGGTAGGACTTGCCTGCTCTTTCGCGCTCTCCCAGGAAAACGCACTTCGGGAAGTGGAGTTTCATTGGGATTATCGCGCGCACACGAAGGGTTCATTATACTCCAACACGCTCGCTACTTTGCCCGCACGTACTCAGCGTTGTTGAGCCTCGCGTAAATTCCTGCACCATCTCGCATTCATCGCGTGCGTGTCACCGTGAGGACGAAGGGGAATTTATTTAGTGTACATAAAGTCCTATGATGACAATGCGCGAGACGGTGAGACGTGCAGCACTGCAGAAAGCAGATGTTAAACTAAAAACACGCCATAGATGGAATTGATAGACAACGCTGGAAATTAAGTCTTCCGTTCTAAGAAGGAGTTTAGCCACACGGCCTCGTTCTTTGCGTGAAGAGTGACACGCTTATATAGTTGCAATCGGTGGGAAATTTTATTAAAACGGCTTTCATAACTCCTCATGATTCCTTCATGAAAAAGCTAAAGTCATTATTCGCAATTTTACACGAACAGTCGTATACTCTAGCTTCCAAACCGGAAGTTTCAGACGCGACGGTCTTCGCAACTAACCAAGGCTCAACGCGAGACGTAGACATTAATCCTCCTTGATTCCTAACGAGCCTAGTAGTCAGAGGAAATAAGGGACAGTTTCTTCAAAGCCCCGCTACGGTATAGATGCCGATAAGCGCCGCTAGAATATCACGCATAACTCTGTAATGAAGCATCGGCGGCGGGCGGTCGCGACAGTAAAAATGTTTGTACCGTGCGGCGCACCATTAATAGACGTATTTATTCTATTTTCTCCTAAACATGCTACTATAGACGCGACGTGTCCTCACGACGTGCGTTCTTAATGCTCAGATAAATCTGACGACACGTCAGAGATAAGATCTCCGACGTAAGGGCGCGAGGTGACAGGGGTGAACTATGTGAATTTTTGCCTGGCACACCTTGGACGTCGTGTCCGCGTTTTCTCCTTTTCTATTCCCGGTTAAAGCTTATCACCGAGGACATCGTGTTTGCTAGCACCGGAACTGATGAGGTCTTTAGCTGCCGCTCTTGGTTGATGGATGGAGGGGTTTATGTTGCGCCTGTAAACCTTCCCTTTCATAAAGATCCATAAGCAGGATTACAAACAGACTCAATTAGGCCGCAACACCTCGCGAGACAGAGCGAGGCGCGAGAAAGCCCGTAAGCGATTACTTTCTTTACGGCGCGGCGCGCCGGAATATCGCTTTTTGTTCAGAAGTGACGGAAGCCGGAGAAAGAAGAGAGAGAGAGAGAGAGAGAGGGAGGAAGATAAAATACAAGAATGAGAACGAAAGATAAAGAGGAAAGAAGCAAGAAAAGCTTTTTGTTCCGATGTCTCATTGCAGCAGAGATTAAACGAGGGGTAAGAGAGGATAGAGAGGTCGGCGAAAAGTCGGTTGAAAATGGACGATCACGACTTGCATTTATAAGCTGCAACGTAACACGGCCATTAATCGCTTTTCACCTGTCGTAAAGTTACTGGCTACCGGCGAGGTAATTTATCGAGAACGCCAGTAAACGTGTAATTACTCATAAACAGCAGCTTTGTGACGAGCTACGAAGGTACTGTGCTCGCGGCATAAGCCGTATGTACGTTCGCACGTTTGACAGGCGTCAAAAATCTATCCGGACATGTGCGAACCGAAACCGTTTGAGCGAGCCGACCAATCGATAATGAACAAGAATTACTTTGCAAGTGCCAGCAACGAGCGTTACGCGGCCCACGTAGCTGGAATCTTGTGTCTAGTTGGCTCGTCACTGCTATGAAAGTACGTAGGAGAGGATAAAAGCTACTTTACGCTAAAACATCCAGAGCTTATGGCCTATCTAGAGAAACCACTATCCATTGTGCATTTATATATAAGCGCATAAACGCTTCCTTTTAAAGAACGATGAAAACCTGATATGGCAATACTCGCTTTTCTTATATCTCGGTGCAGTCAGACAGAATCTTAGCGTATCATTAATATCTCAATTTAATATTGATTTAACGCTTAATTAATATTCATTGAAGAAATTATATTAAGTGTATGTATATCTTGATTAATCTGTGAATAAAGTCTGTTTTTCGTATTGCATTTTACTTGGGAATACTTGAAAGCATTATAAACAAACATGTTAGTATGCACTCAGAGAGAGAGGGGGGGGGGAAAGAGAGAG
>NW_017259192.1:4807252-4810448 GCF_001594045.1 Atta colombica | reverse complement strand
GAGAGAGAGAGAGAGAGAGAGAGAGAGAGAGAGAGAGAGAGGGAGAGAGAGAGAGAGAGAGAGATTCCTTTTGCGAAATATTTGTGAGCTCTTTACTACCGCAAATTTCTTGATTCCGTGGCTTTGAACAATTACACACGTAAAACACGCTGTTCACCTCCACTACGCAAATACAGCCATTTAACGTTACATCGAAAACATCTATACAAAAACGAGAATCGTTGGGACAGTGCAGCGAATCAATATTGTAGTCCGAGCGTCACAATGGGAGCGACAAGTACACAGTATCTGACGGTTCACTATGTATCAGTAGATTGATGAAACAGAGAAATTGACAGTTAGATGAAATTTAATGATTTTATAAACACTACCTTTTTGAAAGGCCTTGGTAACAAACATTGTTTTCCGATGAAACAAGTAATTATCGGTTGAATCCAGTTTTGCATTTCGTGCAAACAGGTGTGACGAGGAAAACGTTGAATTTTTAAAAAGGGACTTATTGGGAGAGAGTTTGGAACCAGAACTTTTTTTATAGCTTTTACGATTCGTTATAATAAATAATTTGGTATACAACTGATTTGTAAAATTACTCCTATTTGCAATCATGTATATATAAATCGAAATGTGAATAAATCGAAATGATAAATATAACATAACTATATGAAGCACAAGTTATTTATTAATTTTATTTAAAAAAAATCGGAATAAGGTAATATAAATATCTAAGGTTAAAAAGGAGACTGATATATTTGTGGATCAACTGGTTCTCTTAGAGATATCTTAGAAAATATAAACATCTCGCAAACAGGATTGCTTAAATATAGAGATACCACTTATGATACTGATAACCGATAAGCAGTCATTGGAGTGCATTAATAGCATGCCGCTGCACACACCCTCTGACATCTCATTGCATCTATCGTCCCTCCAGTAGTTAATCGCTGTATCTATTCCATTGCTTGACAACCAGAAGCAGGGCGAATATAGCGTTCGTCAGCAGTTTAATACCCTGTTTGGGTTATCCGAAATAGATAAATACCACGTTCACACAAGCTCTTAAATTTCACTTTATTGTCAGTTACATATATGCGCATTCGATAAGACTCATTACATAGTTACCATAAAGTGCAAAATATGCGAAAATTGAATTTCGGTTGATAATCTAACCATTTAATTTGAATTTACTGTAATAATTTATCGATAAGCAATCGCTTTGCGATTTGACTGATTGGTGTCTGTCCCTTTAATGATTTTTTTACACAGTGATGAGTAAAAGTAGTTAATTTCACTTCATTGAATATAAATTTTTCATAAAGTATTAAATATTATTTAATAACAACATTCGTTATACGGTTGTATATTACATATTTACATAATAAAATTGACGGTTATCGAAAACAAGAACATATAAATTGATTCTATACTGTGCTCGATATGTAATAAATAAACAAATTGCAACGCGAAAAAATATAACAATATACTGACATATTGAAGTGGAATTTTCGAATGAATACACAAAATTTTCTTCTAAAAAAAAAAAATAAATTTTTTTTTATAGAATGCAATATTACTTATTGATAAAATGCATGATGAAAATTATTTAAAAAATTTGATACGCAGAATATTATCGTGTCATATTGTTACAAAACGAATCTTTCTAACAAAGATCACTTTTAAGACTTAGTAGCGATTCTGCTATGTTCCAACGTTATACTTACTAGAAAAGGAGCATATTTATGAAATAGGAATGCAGCCTTTCATATAATGTAAAATATATATTATTTTTATTTAAGAAAATTTCATTTTGCCGTTTCAAAACTTCCTAGTATTAAATTCACAATGTTAAGAATTATAAATTATGATAAAATCGTAATTATATATAATCAATTTAAAAAATAGTGTTATATCATCACGTAGCATAAGGAGTTTGGCTTCCGGCATTTGAAATGACATAATTCTGACTATGCCAACTACATAATTTTCAGAACATCTAGTAAACGATTAGACGAGGAAGAGCAAAATCTAAAACAAATCATTGTCAATCATTTACTTATCCTCCCAACACCCACAAGAAACGTAACGGGTATCAGCTAATTTAACTTCGCCGTATATTTTATGCTGATTAGAAACACGAGATATAATCCATTTCACATGGCTGATTGTAATATTAAATCTTAGAACGCTGAATTACCTTATTATCCTTACCAAATAAATCTTGATTTTAAGATGACATTAAGATATTGTAGTGTATAAGATATGACTGAACTCGTTTTGTTGCGTGCAATAACGATCAGGATGAATATAATATGGGAAATTGATGTATACTGGAAGCCGACTACGAACTTCCCGGACTTTGAAAAATCCAGCTTTGCAAATTTTTCGTTTACATGTACGTATTTTTTTACTGGATTATCCATTTTTTATTTGAGATATCGGTTTACCGCGATCTATACGTACATTCGTTAAATAACGTTTCGAAAATTTTTGAAAAACCAAAATTTATTTGTGTATAGAATGCTACAAAAGTTGTTTTATATATCGTTTTAGTTTATCGTTTTCTCTGGAAAGAAAAATTTATGTATATCAAGCTTGTGAAGATTCACTAAATCTCTAAACGCACATTCTATAATCTCAGCAGATACATCTCTCGTATGCGAGCACAGGAGGAATTTATGCATGTAGACACCAACGTGCTCGTGTAATACTTGGCACGCATACTCGTCACGCGTTGTGCCACACTTACCCGCTTCCCAATTTACAGTTCGTACCTTGAGGGGCCCGCGTCGCAAATATGTTAATCCCACCGCAAAATAACTAAACGAGTTCGTCCAGGGTCCACTGATTGCAACAAGAGAATTCGCCGGGTATAGGTACGCGAGAACCTGTGATCCGTTAAACAAGACACGCCGCATGAAAGATGACCAGCACCGTGTTGTGCAAAATCATCACCCTGGGTATTCACTGAATATCATTTCCTATATGTATATTCAGTAGAAATCGGAATTGATGAGATTTAATATGGAGAAAATTAAACCGCGTTATGTAGTTCTTATCCATGATACTAATTCATTCAATTCAAGTGATCCAGATTAATTCGAAATGGATTTTACATAAACGCGTGTTTAATAGCCACAATTCATGAAATAACTCATAGTTAAATTCTAATCAGAAAATAACTGGAATATTTAATACAATG
>NW_017259192.1:4777886-4807152 GCF_001594045.1 Atta colombica | reverse complement strand
TAAAATGATATAATAGAAATATGTAAGAAATAATATACTTTTTATAGTTAAATTATCATCTTCTTTTCGTAGTAATAATTCTTTTAGTATATCTAGTATTTACATATTGCCTATTTAAAAAGATAATGTTTATATTTTCACTTACAAAGCAAATTTCAAAAATAAATTTCAGAGTTTTGAATTAAAAATCAATATTTGTATGAATGGTAATTTGCTATTCTCTGGATAAAATCTAAAAAGAGAGAGAAAAATAGAAAAATTCCTATTTGAAACTGCCATTATAGATATCCTAACAGATCACGACTTCGACGATAATCCGGTTGTCCCACTTCCTCCTTACTCATTCATCCAGTCTCGAGCAGTTCTTGGACTATTAACCGGACCACTAAGCGAGTTAGTAACTGGATTACAATAAGTTACGGGATTAACGATGACGACCAGCGAATTACAGAGATCGCGAATCAACGGCTGCAATGGCAGCGACGTCGTGCTGCGAAAAAACTTTCGAGCAGGTTACCAGAAATGAGAATCGCGCAGACAACGATCGCAGCGCAGGTTGAGTTTCAATGCGGTATGATATAGCGTTTTACGTAGCGTACGACTTAATGTAGCGCAAAGTAGCTTCGAAATTTACGACATCCATTTTAATGTGCTTTAATGCGGCACATTTTCGCACGATTTAAAAAAACGGAATCATATCTGTTGACGGCGAATTATGAAATCGTCTCTCACTGCCGGAAATAACGTCAGCCCGAGATTCCGCAGTCTAACTTGTATCGCGATATCATGCGTTTCGCGCAACAATTCCACGTTTGCTGACTAATTACAATATCGTTCTAGGAGCGAAACAGAGACTAACAGTGGCGGTATGAATTGTGGCGAGAAAGTGAAATCAGAGTATTTTCAAATTCGATTTGAGTACAAATTCTTTGAAATCGAGCAAAACTTCTAATAAAAAATTTCTTTAAGCTCCGAAAGTAAATTGAACATAAAATAAAGTAAGCGATAAAAGAATCATAATATTATCTTTCGCGAAAATTTTTTCATTTCAAAGAAATGAATCGAAGATTCAAGCATCATTTAGTAGAAGAACATTGAGTCAGGATACAGCTTTATAAAGCTCTTTATTGAAAGCTTTAAACTCTTTTGAGACATAACTTTCTCAAGCGTGTACGCGTGTAAACTAAGTTGAGGTAGTAGTCTTCAATTATACACCAAAAAGAGAAATATGCTAATTGTGGGTTGAATCTAAATGGGTATTCATTAGTAGTTCGTCGCTGTAATAATTTGCCCGTCCTGTAATGCTGCATTCTTCAGGCGAACTCACTAATATGAATCTTCAAGTATGATAATCGACGGTGAGATAGTGCTGTTCAATTACACTATCGAAATGAGATAATCAGTGTATTCCGGTTAAGTAAATGTCCTCCTGGTAGTTCCTTTCTGAGAATGTGCGTTTAATTGGAATACTCAGTTGTTTTCCAAGTGTAGATCTTATTAACATATTCGACGCATTGCAAAGGATGGGAATTACGTATACATTTCCTCTCTCACAGCGCTTGTGTCTCACTAATATGAACACGAATTGCGTTATCAAGAATTACGCAAATTATTTTACCATCGATATTTATACATTTTATACATAGGAAATGAACGTAAATAAATGAAATATCAAAGTTTATTTAGAAGATTATATATTTTCTACATTTAATGGATTAAAAATGTAATAAATTAATTTTTTCTTGTGTCTTATTTATTTGAAGATAAATCTTTCACTTATTATATTAATTGTTTCAAGGTTATAAGGTGATAAAATCAATACTAAAAACCATATATTTAATGAAAGTAAAAGAGATTTTTGCATTCCCTTAAAAAACTTAAAATATTACACGATAAATTAAAAACCAATAATTTCTTTTCATTATAATTGTTGCAGATTCCTACGATATTGTGTAAAGTGGCAAATTTATTATTCATGGAGATAATGTTTTATATAATAATATTTCATGAAAAAATAATATAATGACATAGCTAAATAAAATATAAATTACCGCATGCTGTCGGCAAATAAATAAAAGAGTTGATTTATTTATTAAAAACGAGTTGTCATCGCGGTGAATCATTGCACGAGTGCACTATCGTGTGCAAACTAGCATGCATGCCGTATTTGTATTCACAAGTATGAATATGATTATAACACCTCGTTTTTAGCACAGTAGCGCTGATAATAATGAATGGGCAATGGCATAGTTGAAATTTTAGATCGCCCAGTCGATGAATAAAAGAGCACCGCAGCTTCACCATCAAGTACGCCATTATACGCTCATCATACGCATGTTGATATGTCGTATGCAATCTTACTACGTCATAAAGCTAAAGCTAAACCGCTACTTCAAACCGCGTCATTTAATAGTAATAAAGTTAATAAGATGTCCACCTACATAGTGACTATTAAGTCGAAGCGCGATTCTAATTCCACTTGCGTTCTCTCGTGTTATCTGCAGTATTGAGAAAAATATGAAAATAGTATGAAGACGGAAGTAATTATTGTACAGAATATTTTGATTTATGATTATTCGGAGCGTCATCTGCGCCACATTAATTCGACAAATTTAACACGCACATTATTAATTAGCTTTTTTAATAACGACGAATATTATATTATACATATCCCATAAAAATATCGTTAGAAAAATTTTACTTAAATTATCTGAAAAGATATCTACTGAATCTGTTCAACTTGACGTTCGTTAATATAATTTTCTGTTGATAACGAATTCATACTCATTTGATTATATTAAATAAAACGTTTTATATTGAACACGTAAATTCGAGTTTTTAAAAAAATTTGTGAGATTACAAATGGTGGTGTCCGATTCGGTGAGTTTTGAGTTTTCGCGCGAGGTCAGAAATCTGAATGATACGTCCTGTGGAACCGCGGAAGCGTGGAGCTGGTGAACGTACTTGAAATCACACGGTAGATAGTCCGAATCGCAGGGCCCCGTCCTACCTTCTTCCTTCTGTATCCCTTTCCCCACCCTTTCGCCATGGCCACCTCCACCATCATCGGCTTCTTGCTTCTGCCCCCCCTCCCCCTCCTTCACCGGGGGCGTCCCGTCGCACTAATAATTCGTGAGTACATTGCGGTGATGTTGAGCATTCCACCTGCCAACAGCAACCGGGTATATTCCCCCACCTGATGGTACCGGCAGGAAAAGTGGCCGCACGCCTTGCAATCCCAGCATTTCTGTGTTGGTTGTGGCCGTGAACGGGGCTCAAGTCCAAGGACACGCGGGAGCGAGAGAGAGCGCTTCTTCGAGTGCTTAGGAGAGAGACTTCCCTGCGTACGAGGCCCGCCGCGTTCTACTGCAGATTTTACCCTGGTTTCTACCGGCGCGGCTTGCCACCGCAACCGTCCAGGTACGTGATCCGACGAAAAGCCATCTACGGATAGCAGTACGACTTGCGCGCTGGGCCCCCTTCTGAGGTGTGCGGAATGATAAACAGTGTTGTACCGAGCGGCTCGTATATCAGTGAAATCGTAAAGTTCGACACGGTTTTCTACAACGAACGAGTCTCGGAGATGGACGAGATTCTACCGGATGCCGAGTCTGATCGTTTTCCTGTCATTCGGAACGGGTTACGAAGTAGATGTCGCCGAGATATCCGCTCGGTGGGACGCTGTTACGGGGACCAGGGCGACGTAGCGCGAATAAAAATGGGCGACAATCTATCATGCGCGTCATCTTCGTGCAAGGAGCAGGATCGGATAGTGAACTTCTTCAATATATACCGCTTAGAGGTCTTCCTCCTGTCGCAAAATCGGACTGCAGCGACTCCGGAAATTCGAGATTGGGAATGATCAGATTGTCGACCTGGACAAGCCGGAGATAAAGGGGAAAAAATACAAAATCGCATCCCCCTTGTCGACTGCGCACATCTCTTTTTCCAATTAAACGCAAAATTCCGCTTGTCCCTGGGCCGATCGGGCTCGAATTTTTCCATTTCGCGTTTTCACGTCTCGCCGGGTGCTGGACGACGTGCACGCCCCAATCCATTGACGATGCGCACTGTATTCCCGATGAAATCGATAAAGTCCCATCCACGGCAATAGTTATAGCCTCGCGCGGCTACGTACAGTGGATCGCGGAAAAACAATTTTCCGTCTCGGTGGTTTCGCGCACTCGAGAGAAATTCCGATCTTCCGCCCTCGATGGCGATCTGGAATAATAATTAATCGAATCAGCGTGCAAATGTCGTTGCGTAATCGCAGTCGTGCAGAGCGGGTTGGTGGCGTCAGCCGTGCTACGACGTCCTACAATTTTCTCTTCCTCGACATTATGGAAAAATGAAACGAAATTATGATGCCGCTTTCATAAGGCCTCTTCCGCAACCGTAGGATTACGGTAGAAACGCGGTTTTCAGTGAGGTTAACTTCTGACATAATTGAATCGAAGATTGCTTCTGGAATTCCTTTCAACGTGAAACGTTAAGAAGGTGAAAGGATGCTTATAATTTCCCGTCATTCTTTTTTTTTACATACAAAAAGAAGGTTCATAGTATCGATTGAGCTGTGCGTGATGTATAATTGATGAACGAACAGAGATAGCAACAAGTTTTATATATACATATCATAGCCTTTTGATTATAAACATCTAGTAAAATTCTGCGCGAGTAGAAACGGTATTGCATAAAGAAGTTAACGGTTTTTACTAGTAGCGTAATCTTACCTGCACCAATAGAAATTCCAACCCGCTTAATGAGGGTCGTAATAGAACGATCTTTCGAATCAACAGCTTGTATGTGATAAGTGCATCTATCACTGCACGCTTGATTAAAGATCAGATAGAATTCTTGTCAATATTTTTCTTCGCAGCATCTTTCAAAATTAAAATGAAGGAAATAGAAATGTGCACGAGTGTAATATTTTATATCGATAAGTCGCAACATTTTTCTCTTGTGGTGCGATTTATTTTAGTATTGGAAACATCTATAGGGATATCTACGTTGTTCATTGTGAAAACACACTTGAGTCTCATCACAGAATGTCATATTAATAAAACAACGTTTAAAAAGCGCAGTGCGCAGACTAGTATTGCTATATGGTGCAAAAAGTGCCGAACTAAAAATCGTGTAATAAACGACTGGCAATGAAAATATGTGTATGCTATTATATACGCTAACACGAATGTTATTCAATATCGTTTATTATACGTTAGATTCTGATCGTTATAATACATTTGCTTGGATTCTTTTGTGGATTCTGACAAATTGCTTTTCATTTTAACTCGTAAATTCTGGTAAAAATGCGGATGCTTTCGTTTTCTATGTATTTTCCAAGAATAACAAACTAGCTATTAATCTTTACATTAATTGAAATTTATATTCAATTTTTACATGGAAAAAACGAATTTGTCGAAGTCTCTAACAATTTAAGTAAATACAGAGCTGAAAATAATTTTGTTGACCGTCAAAATAATTATGTAGGAAACTCAAGCATAATGAGCAATGCTTGAGTTTCCTAAAGTTTGAAAAAAGTTTCGACATCTTTGCCGTCAGTTTAACTGTTCTACATTATTATTTTGATGATTTAACAAAATTATTTTCAGATCTGTATCGAATTAAATTTGTAAATGTTTCAGCAAAATCTGTCCTTTTCTGTATGTAGTATAACAAGGATAGCAAATTAAAATAAAGTTGAAATCAAAATGTGTTAGTAAATTCGATCGGAGCGCTATAAATGGTGCGAGAAAAACCTTACATGACGTCTTACGTATGACTATAATTGCTCAGTCTTTATGAACAAGGAAATTTATGATAATGCGATTCCCATGTTTAGATGATACAAAGCTGAGAGCACATATTTCACTAAGCTATACAGTGTTGTATTCCGCTAGATTAGTAGCTGACGTTAATATATAACCTCTTTGATCAGATATTCCAGAATTATATTCCAATATTTATAGCCTCATATATATCGATCATGTGATTGACGAAGTATGTGATTATAATTTAAGAGCGTGCCCAGGCGCCCTGTTGTTCATCGCGTTTTGGAGCAATGTTTCGCGTCGAAGAACGTTATATATACTATGCCGGGTAGTGCAACAGTATTCAATTCTTACTTGCACCCAGGCATTCGCGGGAAAATCGGTTCCTGTAATTACCTTAATGAATGGCAACAAAGGCAGAAGAGGCTTGTACCAAGCGATATTATGTTCTCTGCGCAGTGTTCTCCTTCGCGCAATATACTCTCCCCCTTATTCCATCCCACCTCTCTCTTCTCTCACACCATCTTCCTCTCTCCGCTCTATCTCAAGACCTCTCTCGACGCTGAGACCGTTTCCTTCGCCATTACATTGTGGCGAACTGTTCGACTAACTTTGAAATAATTAGTGCGGATAATGAAGTTCGGCTGCACAATGGCCTCGGCAGCGAAGGGTAATGAGATTCGCCCTTCCCGCGTACTGACGTTTCGGTGCGATATTGATTACTTAAAACGCTTCGATAGTCTTACCAGGATAAATGAGCGAATCGGATTTCGATGAGCAGTTGTTGAATCAGGGCAACTTGGAATTATTGATGCGTGCGACATTGGAAGACGGAATTGCGCTCGGTATGTCGCGGCAAATAAATGACACATTTTATTTCTCTTCTCATCGATACTAATTTATAACTGTATCTATTATTATAGCAATCTGCATATTGTACGTAAGTTTGATTATCGTAGTTTTCAATATACAAAGATATACCGTCATATGCTTCACGACTAACTTTCCTTGATGGATTTACAAAGTGTCCCAGACTATTAACACAAGATTGATGAATAATCTTTAATAAAACGTCGTAAATTGGGTGATTAGCGCGTATTAAGTAATAACTCTTCGACAGGTAAATAATCGATAGTATATTAACTCTGTTATTAACTTCTTTTACAGTCTATGATTATATCGGTCACTTAGTAATGTAATAATACTAAACTAATCTTTAGACCCAAGGTAAATGCAACGGCCTTGACCGAGAAGAAAAATCATAATGCACTCAGACTAATATCGCTCTAATTCCGTAACCAATCGAGCATGGATAGGAAGCTAATCTCGATAAATACTTTAAGTGAATCTTAGTTTACCTTTTCTCATGCCATCAGCAGTTATCGATATGGTACATCGTTATAAAGAAGTTTGCCGTAATGTTTAATAAGCCGTGTTACGCAAACCATTTTCCCTGCTGTCGGCGTAAAAGAGAGAGATTTCGTTTCTTTAGGATACTCGCCCTCGATTGCCTCGGTGCGACACGCACGAATTTTCTCACCCGTGACTGAGCAATAAATCATCACCGGGAAAACTGAGCACATCGCACACGTTACGGTTTTGACGTTAATCGAACGAACGATGAAATATTAACGAGTGAATAATTTCAACGCGACGTTTCGTCGCGACAGCAAGCCGTCGATAAGTCTGACGTCACAAGAGGATATTAACGCGGCGCACGTAACAAGCCACTGTCAACCGCTAATGACATTACTTTCTTCAATACCAAATAGTATGGTACGCATAAAGAAAGGATGAGGGATATCGATCTCACATAAACTTGTCCTTGACCGGATGCAAAATTGACGCAGCTGTTAGACGGGACGGGACGAGACGAGACGAGCCGAGCCGAGCCATGCGTTCAGGTCTCATTATAATGAAAATCATATAAAAGGAATAATGATCAGCTGTATCCGAGTATCGCGCTCCTGCATAACGGACTGTTCGTAAAGCATATATTTTACGAAATGACGCGATTGATGAACGCTAAGCGCATCTCCGGTCGCGTTCGCCTATTTGTGGAAACTCAACTTAACGAGCATCTAGCTCAAACGACAACTTTTCGCATGGACTCTCTCCATATACCAATAAATCCGTCAAAGTATACCTCAATTCCCTATATCCGTCAGATATCTATCAGCACGAGATTGACTACACATTTCCGGGATGCCATACTGAAGATAGCGGATAATCAATGAAGTTTTGCCGTAGTCAGGATGGTAATGAGTTTTCGTAACCGAATGACAGTGAGTGGCAATAAAGTTACCAAGGAAACGAGCTGTATCAGTGAACGAGATATTCATTTGCTTACTTAGGAATAATTAAAATAGTTTCGAGAGACAAAGAAATTCTTATGCATGTATAAAGTTTTCATTACGGTATTTTACTTCCCTAATTTTCTTCTCAGCAGAAGAAGCCGTGTTTCAAGAACTGTTATTTACTCTATTTCCTTTTATTTTGTTGTATGATACGTTTTCAACATTACTATTAAAATCTTTACGGATAGAAAATTAACGTGCCAATTAGAACTCGTATGATATATACTTATCAATCTGGTTACCACTGGCTTCGAACTGACTGTCACCGAACTGGAGATAATAAATTATTACGTTATACATCATCAATGATACATCATCAATGATACATTATCGATGGCGACTGTTACGCATACATGTTGCTGTGTAATCCACTAATTGACTGGGTGGGTCCACTTACTCTAGATATTTATAAAAAAAGATTTTATCAATATTACATATGATTGGTATTAAACTTATTACCATTACTTTTCTATTAAAGCTATAATAAAAACCTCATTTTTATTAATTTTTATTAATTTTTTATTATTTTTTAATTATATTTCATTATTATATCTATACAATTTTAAATCAATAAAATTCTACAATTTTAATACTTATGCATTTAAATTGTATGCATTGTAATTTAAATAAACGAAACTAAATTTGAATTATATATATTATGAAAATATCATTAACAGATTCTATTTCATTATTTCTCTCTTTTTTTTTTGCTATAACAATATAATTTTTCAATAATTTACTGAAAAGTTGTTGATTATAAATATCTTTTTCAATAACGTTTTAGTCATGTAAACGTTTTATAAGCATGACCGTGCTACACCCAACTCAAGCATGTACTTTTGCTTCTTCGTGATTATCTGGCATTGATCTGGAATTATAGAGCATGCTCGAGCGTGCTCGCATTTCAACAGCACGCGCGATCGGAAAAGAATTTAACGCACGAGTATGAGTTTTTATTTTTACAAGTTTCTCGATATATATCGCGGCAACCGCAAAATTTACACACAAAGGGAACACACCTGCATTTGCGAGAACAGGTTGGCTATTTAAAAGTCGCGTGATCAAGCGATCCAGGAACTTTGACCGCTCATGTTTGAAAGTTACAAATTGCGATGTCAGATAACTATTCAAATTACGAATATGAAAATTCAACTCTTTGTTTTTAAGAATAACTATGCATGGAAAGTATTTGTATTTTGTGGTATTAATTTTGTTGCTACATACACTAAAAATAATGAATAATAAAAAAATGATAAGACATTTTTTTTAAACAAGTATTCAATCAATCAATCATCTAAAAATAAATCTTTTCGAAAATTAAATAATACGTATTTGTATCGTGAATATCTTATACAAAAGTTATCCATTATAAATAAATAAAAAAAAAAATAACAAAAATCAAGTTGCCACAAATGTATTCCTCAATAGTGCAAACTAGTTTCTCGTCTTGATCGAATCGTGCAGAAGAAGGGGATTTAACGAGCATTCGCGTGTTAGACCCCTCGGGGGAAGCGATGAAAAACCGCGACAGCGCATAACTCGTTCTCTAAACGCAATCTCCCGGAAATAAAATTCTCCTGAAAAGATGATCGATGAAATGCGACGATAGCCTCTATCTCCCCGTTCTCCTCCGAACCACGGCGCTCGTAACCAGCTGTGAGGATTACAACCGCCTCGCTGTTATAACGGTACACACCCGCACGCGTATGTACTTACAAGGCGACTGTTATGTGAAGCGAAATCAGAATGCTATATATATATATATATATAGCATACACACACACACACACACACACACACACACACGCGCGCGCGCGCGTGTCCCCTGTCCTATCTCGCGAATTTGCCACATTTAGGATCCATCCGCTCAGGAGGAAGTGATGATGTTCATTCAACTGTGCATTTCCGAGAAGTCGTAAAACCAGGAGCCCAGTCCGATCGTTTTACTAGAGGAAGAAACTGCCCATTACCGCGTGAGAAAGTAACAGATCAATCGTTGCGTTCAACATGATCATCTTCAAATTTGCCTCCAAATGACACGCGAGAGCTACCATTCTGCACTCCATACATATGTGTCTAAGTATCTCATACTGATTCTAATTCGCGTCCTTCATCTTTGATAACTATCTACGTCCCGTTACGTACAATTTTTTGGTAATGGCTCATAATTCGTATATTATATACACGCTCGAGGCGAATTTCGGGACCAATCGCGCTCGCAGTCCGTGGAATGCTTTCATTTCCCGTTAGCGTGAGGCGACGGTCACGAAAGAGTATCGCGTCATGTAACAGTTTCATGATTTAATATCCGAACCGTATCTCGAAGAATTTCAGTATTAGTATTATTTGATCAAGAGGTTAATTCGCTAGAGGTAAATTCGCAGATATTTAGATAAACGCAAATTGTTTCCAGACAATTCCTATTTTCAACCTCTGAATACAAATGGGAAAATTTCACAAGTCACAACTTGGCGCTTAATTAAATGGCGTATAGCAAATTAAAAGAAAACAAAAATTCAAAGATATGCTTTACAAAAATCTTGGTATAAACGGAAAGGATATTCCGCGATCTGCACACCTGCTGGAAGAAATACTGTGCGGAAGGAATACGGGCAACGTAACAAACAGGATATATCAAAGAGGTAGTAGCGTGATAATACCCTCTTTGTTCTTGCGTCAAGGATAACGCCCGCATTTTTCTTTTGTGACTACAACACGATTTACGTTTCTCGATATTGAAATATGTATACATACATACAAGTTATAAAATAATCAGAGAGATCAGGTTGCACCGGAAATAATCCTATATAATATCTACATATTGAAAACAGGAACCACGTATTAACGTAATATTCTTATGTGTGGGTATATATGTGTGTGCATATTGTGTCTCCTAGAAATCCTTTATTAGAAGATAATCAATTCGCGATCCAATGGCTAAGATAACATAGAAATTAGAAGACGTGCCAGCGACTATGAATACTGAACCGCAATATTATATCTCAAGTCTAAGTCCAAGAACCTTTTCCGATATGTAAACGACTAACTAATTGCCGCTGGCAATGTTTTCGTTTACACGATAATCACAACATCCTTGCCATCTATTTCAGAATTATCCCACTGCTAACCGAATACAGCTTCTCATTGCACAAACCACTCAATTAAGGAAATTCTCAAAAGAGGACAAGTTTTCCCCTTTTTGTCCCTTGTTTTCGAATATATATAGCTCCTTTCCTTGTGTATTTGTGCTCTTCTCACTCCCCGTGTCTTCGTCTTCGTTTCCTAGACTGGAATTCTGATAAGATGGTGTGGCGGGGAGAGCGCAGCCACTTCCGCTTCTAGATCATTGTTTGCGAACGGTTAATAGCCTCCTGGGTACATCTACCCGACTGTCTGAAGTCTGGTCGCTCTCATGGAAGCGCAAACCATCTCCTTCCCTCTAGACTTTCTGTTCCCCTCCATCCCCTATTTTGGTCTCTATTTGTCGGGGCGCACGTGCTTCATCTCTCTCGTTTTTTCCTTCCACCTTGCATTGCCTCTCTTCTATCTACTTGTCTCTTCCATACTCTCATTTCTTTCTGGCTGACTTCCTCTTTCGCTTCCTTCTTACAGTTCACCTCGGTTCCCTCGAAAAATTATGCACTCTCAGAGGTGAACATCCGTTTTATACGAGAAGCACAAAACGCTAGCGCACGCGTGTGAGCGTGCGGTTTCTTCTTCTCCTTTTTTTCCTTTTCCTTCGAATGTTTCACGCACATATACTCGTCTGCGTATGTGTGTTTCTGCATTTATGCGTGAGCAAAAGGCTGCTCACCACGACCAGTAATTGAAGACTTCGGGCGTGAATGGGAGTGCCACGTGGACGAGTGAAATTAATTGCTGCCGGCACCGTTACCTTCATAGTACGTAGGCGGTTCGCGCGCGAAGGTACGTATACGGTCGTTTTCCTCGATGAGACCCGCGCGCCTTGTCCACAAGGCGAGCTATCCGAAAAAGTTTTATGCGCAACTAAGAAACAACGTTCCTGACCCCGAATGTAATCGGGAGGAGGGAATCTTTGTGTAATCGGTCATTGACTACCTGTCCATCTCCAAGGTCAGAGGGCTTCGTCCATTTAAACCCGGAAAACAGAGTTCTCCTTGCCATTTAGGATAAGCCTGTAAACTGAAGGAACAAAGAGGGAGAGAAAAAGAGAAAGCCGAAGAACTGCTTACTTGTTTGTAAAATTAGACGTATAATTGTTTGCTAATATCTACATTCTTGTTTGCATAATTAAGACTAATTCTCATTTTCTTTTTCGGAGATATCTTTAACTGAAATTTCTTTTATGTAAGTTATTTATATTCTGATTTGACATTTTGCGTAATTATCATTAAGATTATCTTGATATCGGTTCTTATTTATTCTCTACAAGAATCATCAAGCGTAATCTCAAGGAAGATAATGTCGATTATACGCCATGCCCTTATTTGACACGCATGATTCATTCATGATGTATGTAACTATGAGCTTACGCGATTTTAAAAGGAAAGATGTTAATAGCCCGGAGGAAAGAGGGCAGGCCAGCGTTCATCACCTCGGTGGAGAAAAAGATAACACACATCTATACACCCATGCCAACCGTCCGTAAGCCACCTTTGCGAGGTTAACGGTGCAAGACAAGATGGTCCGTGCGCAACGTCGGATCGCTCAATTCTCTCCAACATATGCGTGGGACTCGAGACTCGAGTGCCCTCGGAAGAATTAACAGTTACCTCAGCGGCGATGCGCGGCGACGAGGAAGAGGGATGATGACTCGTAAGAATCGGGAGGGAGGAGACACACTTGAAGATTACGTTCACGATGAAGGAGAACGCGATCCATTTGGCCACGGCGAAACACTAAACACACGTTAGGGTTAAAAATAATTGGCCGCCCGCGGCCCTTCCGGAGATACCAGATGAAAAGGAGGAGACCGAGACCTGCGCTTCCCATCGCAAAGCGGGTATTCGGGTTGGCTGGTATTCGGCCAAATTGACGATCTTACCTCAAGAAGAGATAGGACCACCAGCAGACGACGGTTGTGACGCGGGGTAGAAAGTCCATTATTACAAGCTCGAAAACCTTTAGTAGAGATAAATAACTTGGGGGAAGAGAGAAGAAACTGGTTACAATTAATCGAGCTGATCCAATGAGAGAAAAAAATAATATATATAAAAAAATAAAATGAGAACAATGAAAAGATTAGAAAAGAAATTACAAGTAGAGAAACAGGAAGGTCTCAAAACATTGTATTAAATCATACCTCGTTGATGATTTATACTTAATAAAGTAATTAAGTGAATATCTCGCCTCTGGCTTCCTGAATCGATTAACATTTCGTGATTCCACCGAAATCCTGGTTTGATGTAGGCCTTATCCCACCATGATGGGCGCTTTAATCACGATAATGAAATAACAATGTACGGAAGTTTCGGCGATAAAAATACTGAACGCGAGATATTGCAAGAAAATTATAGCTAATTTGGATCATCGTATTTAAGCTGTTTTCCTCGCATATTAAAGAATAATGAATCATACTAAGGCTGATTATAAAGCAAGAAGTCGATTCAAAGATCGCGGATAAGACTAAGATCATCAATGCTATATAAATGTAGATATATGTTAATAACACGATGAGCATTTATTAGTGAGATATAATTATGATAATGATTAATTATATCGCTAACTAGAATTGCATGTTAGAAAGATGATAAACAATATATTTCAGTCTTTGTTTCTTTTTTTCTCCCTCTCTTCCTCTTCCCTCCATCTCTTTCCTCCATCTCTCTTTCTCTCTTTCTCAATTTTTTTCTTTCTTTATCATACAATCTATCAATAAGATTTAATTGCACTCTACAGGATTATTTCTTAGAAAAAAAATATGAGATAAAACTGAAATAATCGGCAGCAAAACGACCCGATTATGAAATAATTCAGACAGAGATTTCGTACGAATGCGAAGTCCCATGATAATGAATCTCTTAAATCTAACTTTTCAGAGATCTTATTACAGAACTAATTGTGCAAAAAGAGGAAGATTTTATTATTATGCGTACTTCGCGCATTTTAAAGGACTAGCAAGCAAACGATTGAGGTCACGAAGAACGATAATCGGCGTGAGAAAGAGAGAGAATCATAAAATTTATAATTCACCGTAGAAATACCAGACACGATAAAAAAGAGAGAGAAAACGACGGGCAGAAGAAGACCAGGTCCAAGGCGGACACAAGGAAAGAGGAAAGATTCACAGCGGTGAGGCAGCGTTTCCGTTGCCCGGAGGTTTAACCAAAGTCTGGCGCTCATTACGGGACTCCCGCCTCTCGATTACACGTCCGGCGTGGAGGAGATGTGAACAACCTTCGTGTATTGGAGATGACGTAAATATTACAGGCTCGTTAGCGGGAGAGCACGTACGCGCAGGTGCACGACGCGTCGTACTGCCGCGTACGGATCAGCCCGAGACTCCGTAATGTGAGGCAGATGCCTCACTTTGAATTTGTATATGTATATCGAAGTAACACCTACGATCCGCTGCACATGCAGCATTAGATACCAGACGTGATGACGCCGAATTATCGGGTCTTTCTAGGATGGCTCGCTGTGATATTGCCAATATTGTATGACAAACGCTCACTTAATCACTACGTCGCGTTTGCATTCGTGATTATTTCGCATAAAATGAAAAAAAATCGATTTAAGGCTAATCAACAATGGAAATGTTTAATGCAATATAAAATTTCATATTTGAAAAAATCGAATATAATTTAATATTTGTGTATTACTTTTGCATTATATTTACTCGAGAGTATTAAGCATCTATAAATATTTATATTTATATTATAATCTTGTCCATTGTTTCTCTTCTACGCTTTCTCTCTTTGATGTTATAACTGAACAACTAATATTTATAAATAAACAATAAATAATTAATACTATGGATTTTATAAACGTTATAAGCTTTCGGAAATGTGTGCGTTTGTGCGTAATCTCTTTGATATTCTGAAACTTTTATAAGTATATTTAAATACATTTGAGTATATATATATATATATATATACATATACATATATATAATCTATAATATATAACATGATTGATATTTTCCGATTAATTGCATTAACATCACAATTATACTTTTGATACTTATTGAAGTCTTTATCGAAATGTTTTACTCGAACATGCATACTGGATAGAATGTGCTTACGTTGGCTGAATTTCGAGAGCGCTCCTCTTTGAAGGAGGTATTAATTTACAAATTTACGATCATTATACAAAATGTTGCACGCGAAGTTGTGCGTTGCGCAAAAGTTCTCGCGGTATTAGTTCCGACATAGCGGATATTATCGTATGCGAATATTCGGCGAGGCGCAAACGCCGAAGTTCTCCTCGGACTTTTTACAGTAAGTAGGAGATTTAATGTGACGTTATGGCGCGCGACGCGACTTTGCAACTAAGTTCCTGGCCGGTGTCGTAAACGTCAGAAAACATCTTTCCGCGAACCGACTGTAAGAAACATAATCCGAACGTTTAGCAGGTTGAAGGCCTGGCGTGATGATGTTTCTCCTCGATCGAAACGAAGAGCTGCGTTATAGAATTTTTAACGATTCTACGTAATTCCTGCGCCTAAATCTTTCCTTAATGTATAACTGTCACATCAAAATAATCCAGCGGTCATTATTCGTTGTTTTATCCGCTTCGTTATTCGTCGAAAATAAATATTGTATTTTTCTCTACGACATTTTTAGTAATAGGCTTGAAGAATTTGAAACATCCGATAACACCGATTCGGACCTCTTTCTATAGCAACAGCTGTCTCGCTAAATCAGCGTTAGTGTCGCGAATTGTAAATCGCTAAGGCCGAATAAGATACGAATGCTTTCAGATACAATGCGCTACTTCCGGGAGATACAAGCTGTTGAGAATTACAAGCACTGAGAGAAAAATGTTTGGTATTTGTAACTATAATTATACATATATATTACTATCATTATGATTATTACTGCTATAATAATAATAACATATACAATAATAAGTTGAAATTACCATAAAAATGAATCAAGTAACTATAAAAAATATGATTGTTCCAAAATATAACTGTAAAATTATAGGTTGCCGACTATATACATTTGTGTTAGAACTATACACATATTTACTATTATTATTATTATAACAACAATAATCATGATTATAGTATAATTATAGTTACAAATATCAAACATGTGTCTCTCAGTGAGCGAAACTAGGATTTGGTAACTGACTGATTGTACCTTGAATAATTCAATAAGGAAGATATCGTACGTTTGAGTCGCAATATCGAATTAAATCGATTTTAATATATCGTAAACAGAGGTTCACTTGCAACTGCACAATTGAAGACGATGTCGCTGCAGTTATTTGACATTCTCATAAGTAAGTCGTTTAAGATGAGTAGTTTCTCCCACAGCTTCGAGCAAGAAATTTTGTCCCAATCAAGCTCGGTCATCCGTCATGTAATTAAAGACATACGAGTTACCTACTAGACGATAACAAGGTGGAAAACAGGCAAATCTGATTCAACGAGGCGAATGAATCCAAGAAGCGTGACCAATGACTTCATAGATCCGCCGACCTTCGCTTTCAGGTAGCCGCCACATCACTGCCTTTGTATGCATATGCGATAGCGTGCGCAACGCTCCCTGTATTTCGGATTACTCTCTTTATGTCATATCCATTCTGCGCGACCTCGTTACGTTAAATGTACGATTATGAGGTTGTCGTGTTACATGAAATAGAGATACGGAAAAAGCGCCGGTGGGTGGAGCGCGCGCTTCGTATCATCAGACAGAATTCGCGCGCGGCAGCAATTACTTGCCAGCCGCGACGATGTCTCGGCCTCGCGATTGTTTAACACGGTTAAGCGGTATGTAAGCTCGTGACTTAATTGGAAGTCGGTGGTAACGCGAAAACGCTCCTCTCTCTTCCCGTCGTCTTGAATTACGCGGCGGTATCGCGCATCACGGCAATGCGCGGAACGTTAATCTTTTCTTGCGGGTTTCCGAATTTGCCGCGTCACGGTACAAGCGATTACATAATGGTTTATCCCGTGCTCATTCCTGTATCTCGTCAAGTAGGAGGCGTGTCGTTGTTAAAGAGAATATAGCAGCAATGAGGCGCGCCAGCCGAATTATCGTGCGTACGAACAACGGATTTTGCGAGCCATTTCAAAGAGAAGAGATGAAATTTTAACCGGCTCTTTCGTCCGGGTAGTCCCGTTATTCCCACGTTAGTGGCACCGACCTCCGCCGAGTCGTGACAATTTCAGAGGCAGAGTGGAAGTGACGCCAGCCAGTATATTACAGATCTTTTTAACCTCCAGGCCCGCCTTGCGCGCTTTGCAAATATTCAAATGGCTTCGCTAATGGACCCTCCCCCCCTTACCCTTCCTCTCTCTTCCACTGCCATACCTCGACCGGTCTTGCATCAAAGTGGTACAACGGGAGTGAGCGTAGCAAAAGGGACATCCATCTTCTCCTGACCCACTCGATGTAGCGGTGGGACCCGAAAATTACGGACTAACCGAAAATCACACTACTATCTCTCTCTTTCGTTCTCTCGATCTCTCGTACTTCTGTTCTTCTTACTCTTCCCGTTCTGGTCGTTGACTTCTCCACAACGCCACATATCTTCATATCTCGTGCCAGAACATTTTGTATTCGCGAATGAAATCATTAAATTACATTATACTCGACATATTCTCAAGTTGTACTTATGTAAATTATGCAATTATAGGTTTCGTCATATATTTATGCAAGACGAAAATCGCTGACGTAATTTGTAAACTCATAAACTAATTAGTAGATGTAATTTTTTATCCATGAAATTAATTGATTTCTGTCTTTTTAAAATTAACTATATACGAATACTTCAAAATTAACTATATACGAATACTTCAAAATTAACTGTACAAATCTCTCTACATTATTGCTTCTCAGTTTTAATGTTACCTTATTATATGCATTTATCTTTTATTTTATTTTATATTTACTAGTTCAGTTCCTTTTTATTTCGTCTTGCATTTATAATGATACTGTACTATGCGTGTTTATTTCGTTTCATATCTTTTGTATATTATATGTTATATTTGAGATTGTGGACAAGCAGCAATATTGCTGATGCTACTTTTGAAGTTTCGTTTAATTCATTTTGTTATTTTATTTTATACACTTCAATTTTATGTACACCGCAATTTCTGCTAATTTATATTTCTGCGCAACTCAATAAAATTATTATTATTATTATTATTATTATTATTATTATTATTATTATTATTATTACTTTATACAACGAATACTTTCAATACTTACTTACGAATATTTTCGTAATTTTTGGAAAACTCTTCTAAAAACTACGGTAATTGAAGTCGAAGGTAATACAGCGCTACGAATAGGAACTAATTAATACGCTTGCAAACTTTTATTCGACTCTCGTGGGACAGCCCAAGTTTTTGTTTCATCGTAAACTTTTAACACATATATTGCGAGTTTATCCATTTCCACCGGGCACTAAGAAAGCGAAATTTTACGAAAGTGCACGTGGATCCACAGCTGTTGGGTAACAGTCAAACTTGCCCTAAGGCATTTAACGAAGTCGTCGAACTCTCCGTAGGAGTTTCATCGCTACTAGCGTCAAACACGCATACCAGCTTATGTCTTGGCCTTTCCACGCGATAAGAATAACATTCGAAGCGTGTTGAACTTATGTAAAACGGGATATCGCCCACGGAAATGCAGTGGGTGACTTGCAAATCTAGCAACCTGCAGGATCTTCTTTGTACGAGACACATAATTCTCGTCACTTTGCTGCTACATTATTTTACAGCGAAGGCGACACAACCATAATAATTTCGTTGACGTTAATTGCAAGCAATTTTTCTCGCGACGGTATCGCCGTAATTTACATTGCAGAAACTGTATCATTTTACATGTGACTCTCTCTTTGATCTTGTTTTGCACGGTTATACAATTTAATTATACTATTTTCATAAAGAAGACCAGCAATTTTATAGAGATATTCCCGGGTTCAATTCAACGTGAATTCTACTTTATTATACTTCACTGCAGTCCAAATGTTAATTTTTTTTTTACATACATTTGATAAAGATAATGAGATCCGTTAATAAACAGAATATTAAATTTCGCGCAATTAACACTATTTCTCTTAATGAATTATCGCATATCATCGTGATAATTTCAGTCACAAGTCGCAACACCGTGGTATTCGCGATACGATCACGATCATAGATTTCGCGTGTCACTTTTCTTCATATCTTGTGGAATCACGACTTGTGGAAGAGTTAACCACCAACCACGATGCACTTCGGCGTGCCGAACCGTTACCCATTTCTCTCGCGGGTGCATACCGAAAATGGTTCTGCTTCAGTTACTAAAACGATGGGAATTTTGCGTTATGCGCGCGTCTGAGGGCGAGGCGCGGAATGAAAGAAGTGCGAAGAAGGAGAAAGGCTGGTCGCTGTTGCTTCTGCGGTAACAGCTGTTACAGTGGTAATTTTACTTTACGCCGGCAATAAATGCGCTCCGCTCACGCACACTTCCGCGATAGCGCTTACTATCTAACTCTCTTCTCTTTCTCTCTCTCTCTCTCTCTCTCTTTGCGTCTCTCAAGTTGTTTTTCTTTCTTTTCTATTAACCCTCTTATTCCTCATATCTCTTCTTTACGTATGCCGCTATAATACGACGGCACGAGTCTCACATTGAGGAAAAAATCGGAATTGCATGCCATTGCTTGACACGTATTATACACGCGACGAGTATATTGAAAGCAGGGTGGTCCGTAACTCGGATATTAATTTTGCAATCCAAGTCAGCATCTTTGTAATCATACACAGCGAATGTAAGAGATATCAGAGAGCCAGTCGTCACACGTCAAATGCCAGTCTTGTCCAATTTAGCAAAGTCAAAAACAGCGATATCTGCTTAATGATTTGTATGAGAAATAAGCTCGGAGATTATTGAATATGTTAAGACAAGAGCAACGCACTATTTTTTATATCATAAAATTTTGTATTAATGCTTGTACGAGTTCAGCATAAAGAAAATTGATTCTAGTTTTTTATATATCACTCATGATATTTCAATAAAGTTGCACGGAATGTAAAACCTGCTTCCTCCGTCGTTTACATAACAATGGCGGTGAGAAAAATTGCTTTCACGTTTGCCGTCACAAACATGGTTGCAAACGAGGCGCTGATAACAAAATAGTGCTTACGGTCGATCACGAGTTCACGATTCGTTACCTGCAAATTGGTTTGTATTTACGATGGTCGCGCGCGCGCGTCACTACCGCGGATCGCTTGTGCGACTCGAATAGTTAAATCGTGCATTTCAAACGAGCACGAGTAGATTGTACTTCAAATGCCAGACTATGTACATAATTGATTGGCGTATACGAACAAAGCTGGAACGTCACGAGCTAGTTTTGCAGCGCGTAGGAGGTCCCCTCTTTCGTCGACCGCCGCCGTGTCGGTATGTAGCCGGATGAAATCGCCCGATTAACAGCTCTTTGCCTCGACTAAATTACCGCACAATTAGGCAAGCCGATTACATTTGCGCCAATGTACAGCCGCGCGTACTATACTCGCCTGCGTGTTGCCGCTTACCAGGAATGCGTTAGCCTGCACGATTTAGTGGCATAGCTACAACGGATTATGCGTGCGTTGACAAAATGACAGACAGTCCGTTGCGACATCGCGCATCGGGATGTTAATTCAGAAACGCTGGAAGCCTTATTGTCTCATTGTTCGTCCTGCTCCGCTTCACATCTATCTTTACTTATTATGAGTGATTCTATGCATGGAAAATACAGTTTTGCTGAAGTATTTGGAAATAACTACAGATTTGAAAATATTTTTTTTGAACTATCAAAATAATTATGTAGGATTCAAGCTAGTTGCCAGAATGTCAAAGTTTTTTGCAATAGTTATGTATCCTACATAACTATTATATTTTGATGGTTCACCAAAATTATTTTAGTAGTTAATTCTTAAATACTTCAATAAAATTATTCTTTCCGCGTTTTTTATTTAAATATATGATTTTATAAAGTGTAGTTTCCGATATCTCTCTGTTAGATTAAATCCATAAGAGACGAATTGGACGAATTACTAAGCCATTAGCGATGCTAGAATGGATTGTATCAGCTATATAGACTTGCTATAATAGGAGTAGTTATTGACTTAGCTAGGTACAAACGTTAACGTATCGGTCACCTTCAGGAACAGTAGAATCGAATCGTATTACGCGCATGTTCACAATGTGACAGACAAATTGCTACACTATCGGATCCAAGGCTCCCCGGTACCATGCACTTCCGTATCTCTATTCTCAAGATAAGCACCGTTCTCTACACATGAACTGGTTCATATTTCATGACTCGTTCGTATTTCATGTCTTACATATTTGATTATCTTCGTCTGTGAAGGTGAAGATATCACGTTCGCGTTTGGTATCGATATTGTAGTCTTTGTCGGCGCGATCGTAATCCTGAACGTTAATTAGATTCATCAACTAAATTTTCTCGCTAATTCGCTACCGATATAGATTAGACTCATCAGGAAAGGAATAAAAAAAATCACTCGAATTAGTCAATCATTCAATACAATAGTCCTACGGTCAATTATCTTTATTAAAGAAGCTTATCACGCTGAAACTTAGATTGAATTGTGCCAACAGTCCGGATTAATTAACCCTATATACGGATAGAAATAACATATTTTGTTCGTTAGAATTAGTGCTAATTGGCGTTGGTACAAGCGGCCCTTAGGATGTGTCCGCGCGATCTTGCGTATAACTAATTAGGAAGCGTTAGTATTAACGAACTCAAGGAAAAAAGTGTAGAACAACGAAGCGAGGGTAGTTACGTTAAAATGTGAAACATCGCAGCCGCAGGCGGCTTGGCCACGATGAAACTGGGTGATGACGACGCGTAATTGCTTTCGCGGATAAACAGGCCCGTCGTTGAAGTTCCGCGATGAGCGAGTCAACTCCGGCGTAACTCCGCGTGCACGCACATGGCTGCATCGCAACAACACATCGCAACGTTGGGATCAGCAAGCGGAGAATGGGGCACAGGTTGCGGTTTAGCGGATCGTGAGCGGTGCGGCGCGGCGCGTATCAAACTTGGTTTTGTCACGGCGGGAATCATTTCCCGCACGATGTAACTTATTGTTATGTTTACTAAACGTAGTTATACGCACCAAGCGCGACTGCTTGACGCTAACGCAACTCCCTTCGCCGATGTCGTCGTTGTCGTTTTCACGGAAGCACTTTATTCTTGGTGTGCATGCCATTAATTCTCTCCCTCTCATACATGGCCCGTATCCTTTGCGAATCACGCGTTTTCCGACAGTGGAAGCAGAAATTTCAGATGTCTCTTTGTCGCGGGCAGCACGAATATCCTTTACCCTCCATTTATCCGCTTCCATCAACGCGCGAGAGCATAGTGGGTGTCGCGCCGTCGTTGACAACACGTAGACAAGTATGCTTCGGAATTGTATGCGATATGAAAAGAGAATCTGTATGAAGCTTGGGCGAGTAAAGAACGGGAAGACGTTCAAGAGGAAAGGTAGAGAGAGAAAGAGAGAGAGAGAGAGATCACGCGAAATGCGGTCAAATGTGAAATAATGGTTGCTGATGGAGAATTTACGAAATTTTTTCTGTCACATTAAAACTCATTTGTAAGAATCTACAAGAATACGAAAAAATTTAGAAACCGTTAGCCACAAACGATGGTGCCATTAATAAAAGCGTAATACTTTGTAATCTAGCGTCAAGATTGAATTTCAAATAGGAATTCGTCAACAACTAATGTGTAAAGGAAATTGCATTCATCTAGAAATATTTTCTTAATAGAGAATTTAATATCTCACATCACGTGTAATGATTGCAATAAAATGAGAATGAGAACATATCGAAAACTATTTGAACAAAATGTATATTTCTAGTGCTAAAAATACCTGTTGCGAGAGACACATTTCATTACTTCGTGAGATTTGTATAACAGTATTTCGCAAATGATCCGAGTAGCATGAAACGTTGTGAGATAGCTATTTCGCGCGCAGAGGATTCACGCCGGTGTAACAGGTTTAAAGTTGTCGCCATTAACCGATGTAGTTTGTAACATTCCCACGTTTGATCCTCGTGGTACTGCAAAGCGCCAGGCCACGACGTGGATAATACAGCCGACTTATTTCGACTATTTCTACGATGCAGCGTTCTCGCTGTGACTATGTTACGAGTGACACACAAGTATGTTACTCGAAGTACAGCGATAAGAAAAGGAGAACACGGAGAAAATCCGCAGAAATTACGCTCGTTTCTTACAGGCGCGACGAGTAATTCGCAAGTGTTGCAGAAAACACACTACACTCTGGCAATTGGACTACCTGAATTATACCATTGAGATATGCGAATGAGATATGCGCCGAGTAATGCGTATAACACCGCTTTAAACGCAATAAAAAGGCTCACATGTCGCGCGTGCAGTCAGATGAACGGACTTTTAAGATGCAAACTGGCTGCTTATTACGTCAGGTCACTGTAGTGACGTGAGATCCACGGCGGACCTTCCGTGGATCTCACATCGTGCCATATTCAGCGTACACACAATCTCGATAAGACAGAAGGAGGGGAAGATTGAGTGGGTGCATAAAAAGAAAAAAAAAGGAACCAGTTTGCTGCGTATCTCCAATCTCTGTGTGCGATACCTGTCTTTGGCAGAACCGGATTCGCTGGGCCACTCATTGCCGGGAATTACATTTTCACACAAATCTGTATAATCACGGCTGCGCGCAGCGAACTTGTAAATCCGGGTCGCGTACGTTCTCGCGTGTGCTGTTCTGTCGGTCAAGGTACGAGAATGTTGCTTGACTGTGACTGGTAACATTCCTTTGGGCTAACTAATCGGAAGATTTCTGTCCGCCCAGTCGAAGCAACACAATGGAGTGCGAGCGTTACAAGTCCGATTGGTTTACATATGTGCCAGTGTCCTAGAGCAATATTCATAGTCTGTTCTTATTCTAAGCCATCTTAAGTAATATCTTAGGTTACTAATATGGCCGGCATTCATAGTCCATTCTTATTTCAAGATCTTACACTCTAAAAAATAGCGATGTCTATATAATTCTCTCACTGTGTTGATCTTAATATTAACACCAATATGATATGGACTTAACACCATGGTAGTGTTAATATAAACACCAGAGATTTAAAATTCACACTATGCCAGTGTTAATATTAACACCAACACAGTGGAAATTATATAGATGTCGCATAGGTGTTAAATCTACATTGATATTTTTTAGAGTATATAAATAATATTTTAAGATATTAATACGACCCTATAATTAGTTCATCTTAAGACTGTACTTAAATCTTAAATAATCTGATTATGAATACCAATCCTACATTTTCTTTTCGCGCATAATCATGTTCCGAGTCGTTGTAAAATGATCTCTTTGAAGTCCCAAATTGTAAAGAATCAATTGACCAGCGCAATGGGGATACAGATATGAAATTTTCCGCAACAGTGAATGACTATGCGCCTAACGCACACAGAAGCACGCATATGTACACATGCATGATCATATCAATTTTCACACCCTCGTGCTGACGTTATTACGGTGAAATTTGAAACGGTGTGACAACGTGCTGACGCGATAGCGGCGCTCTGCGTTGCGGAATCCTCAACGCGCTGAATATGGATGACTATTCTCCTGCTACGCGCGAGGTAGCTATTTGTGGTACATTGAGCTGTCACATGGCGTGCGGAATTACGGGGGTTTCCAATGATAACCCGTTAAACGAACGTACGGATGGACGAAGCAGTTAACAGACACGCGATAATAGCTGTAACCCACAACGTCTCGCTTCTATTTTCTATCAAAAGAGAAACGTGCGTAACACGGCGGCGAAAATGACCATGTTGATTAATTGTACCGATTGCAATAGTATAATGTTCGTTTCTACCAATGTAGATTAATTTTAATCTTAATTCAATTAACACTTTATCTTTTTTTGACTCTAAGAATTAAGTAATTGAATCGAGATTACAGTTAATTTACATTGATAGAAACGGGCAAATGCGAAAAATATTTCGACTATTATATCATACGTAAAAGAAAAAAACGATGAAAAACAGTCATTACTATATTTAATACTTATATTATGATTAAAACGTCAAAAAAGTGAAAGTGTGTTATACATCGGAAGTTTCGTAATTAGGAAATTTTTGTCACAGGTGATTTTATCTATAGTTATTATCATATTTTTTTTTTTAATACATCTACGAATTTCGTGTTAAATTATAATATTAATATAATATTCAAATATGCAGTAATTAGATCGCATTGGTGTATGCGCGAGAAATTCGCGTATGTAGGTGTGAGACACAAATAAACCCAGAATAATCGCGATGCAGGAAGATAATTTGCGAGCAGGTTAATAACCCGGACGACAAGACTTATCGGAGCAATCGTGAATCATTGGAGCAACCTGTCGGGTTGCTGCGAATAAGGCTGCGGCGCTTCGGCATGTGTCCCGTTTCGCAGTGCCCACGCTTCAGGAATGCGTCACGCACCTCGTCCCACATACAGAACGGTGCATATCGCTTTACCGTTGCTGGTTCGAAGCGCGAATCGTCAAACAAGTGGCATATCCGAGTCGCAACAGATATGAGACGTATTAAATAATTATTTAACCTTTTTCCGATAAACATATTTCCATCAGTTACTTAATAACTAACAGTAACCTGATAACGTAACCTTAATAAATCATACGTTCCCGTTGCAACAACTTTTGCGGAATAAAATATGTAAAATATGATAAATAAATTTCATTCCGTAGAATGGTATATTTATGATAATAGTACTCATTTATTTATGATAATAGTAAACAAAATGTGAATATACATTTGTAATTAATTAAATTTATGAACTACTTAAAAGTTATGTGGAAGTAACATTCGATCTAATGAGTCTTCCATGTGCATAGTTTTTTTTTTTAATATTTATTATATTACGCAAAGTGAAAAAAATATAAAAACTTAAATAACTTAATTAACGGATAATTAAATTTCTACAGAAGTCTTCATTCATTTGTACTGTTGCAGTATCATCTTCTGATGTTGCAAGAATCACTTGTGTTTGATTTACACGGTAGATTTACACGAGAGTTAATTTACACCTACAAGAAAGCATCGGCGCATGAAGTATATCATGTATAACAGCAACTGTTTCACAACTAAATTAACGGTTATTGCATTATTGCATGCAGCAATGCCATACACACTTGGATGTAAATTCTTCTACGCCAAATAAACAGATGGCTTTGCTTATTATGATCGTGAGAACTGTGTATTCTACTTTTGCCCAAAATTACAACTAAAGTAAGGCAAATAGAATAATTTAATAGAAGTTTAATCAATTAAAATATTTTTATTTGTGATGTTAAGGATGCCGAAAAGATTATTGTGATCAAATATTCTATAAAAATGGTGATTTTCAATTTGTCAACAAATCAATAATATGATACGCCCGGAAATTTTATTTAATTTTTAACGCAACTATTTCTATTTTGACCGAATATAAAATTAACAAAAAGGACCAATAAACAATTAAACGGAGATCGAAGTTATATTAAGAAATGTAGGTCATACTGTACTTATTTCACCGAACACGTAGTGCATCGAACTTTTTTTGGGTGACGGTCTAGACGCACGTTCATGTACCGTTGCCAAACAGGTGCCTTAATTTTTGATCGTGGCATGCATGATAAGATTGCGGCCTCATTCCCAAAAAAAGTTCTTCTGTGGTGCCGCCCAGCCTTGCGTGCATCACGTACGTGCATCAGTTCGCGCGGCGCGTTGCGAAATGACAAAGAACACGATTGCAGAAATGCGAACGCACTGTGCCGCATCGTATCGTAATAGAAACCAGACATGGGTTGCTTGAATTTCATGCGCGTGATATTAAAGACCTTAATAGACGGTCATTAATTACCACGGCCAAGCTTTAGTTATGCCCCGAGAAACCACAGTCCGGTAGTCGGGCATTCGTCTTCGAGAATTCCTCTCTCACACATCGAAGTCATAATCCGAATCATGCAGCCTTGATCATGATTTTCTTTTGTAGATAAGAAAAAGGGATTGGTAGGAGGCAGAGTGGAGTCGAAAGAGTTTATTGCACGTATCTCGGGAATATGGTATCTCGGTACCGCACGTTTGAGTTCCCGGAACAATCGCTTCTGTAGCGTATCGTGAACATTCGTAGACGTACAATTATCCCGTCGAGCCCTGCCGGCGGCTCAATTAAGCATCGCCCTCTCTGCAAGGAGGGAGCAATGCTTTATTTTCTGTAACTTCACTTACTCTCGCCGTCATACTTTCCCGCGAGAAACGTCAAATCGCTTTGTAGTTTTTCCTCGATGTAACCTTCTTCCTTAATGATGCCTATTCGATTCATTATTTTTATTTAAACAAATATTTTTTTTCATTACACACATTTCTTTCAGAAAAGACGTCTTTTCTTCTAACTGTTAACTTTTCATTATTCGAATGGTTTTTTTTTTTATAATAAATATAATTATTCGCGTGAGATATTTCTAACATTATGTTTCAACTTTTATTGTTTTCTTTAATGATTTACAATTAAATAAAAATTGACAATATTAGATAAATGCAAAAAAAATTGTTTAATTGAAATAATTTGCGCTAAATATAATAATGTATAAACAGTATTCATATATGTATAGTAAATGTATAAAGCTGATGTATAATCCTAAATATCCTATACAAATAATGAAGGATTAAGATAACTTGTATCTCTCTCTCTCTCTCTCTCTCTCTCTCTCTCTCTCTCTCTCTCTCTCTGTCTCTCTCTCGTAAATTACAATACACAAGTACAATTGCATTTTGCTCTCATTTATAAATATATCTTCTGCTCATGTAACATATTAATTTGTTTTTAAGTATAACATATATAAAACGCAATATACATATAAGTGTATATACAATTCGAAAAATATGCCCGAAGCGTCGCAGAAAGCTATCGCGAAATAAAGTGCGAACTCGTCTTCCGACTTTGGTAGATTCGCAGATTGTCTTGACGGAAACGTTCGCCGACGGCAAGAATTCCGATGCTTATACCGAATGAGAATGCGGCACCTTTCTTAAGCTATAGACTACGATATAGTGCGTAGAAAAGAGAAAGAGAAGAAGAGAGAGAGAGAGAGAGAGAGAGAGAAAGAGAGAAAGGTCATTGCCCCAGGAAAATCTCGCAAGTCGCAAATCCTTCCGAACGGTCGAGAAGCGATGTCCGGTCGGCGTGAAACGTCGTTAATCACGATGGGATTCGGTATTGAGTTTCATCCCCCGTCCCGAGGCTAGTGTATCTCGCCAAGACGTGTACCCTACGTTTGAGACGTACACGCACGCCTGAAGTGCGTCATACTAAGGTATCCACCTGATGACGTCGACTCCGCGTAAGGAGATATGGCCTTCGTATATTCCGTCCTTGACGCGTCCATAGCCCCGAAGATTTACTTGCGTTATAATTGAAGCGATCATCGCCGTCATTCGGTACTCTTATGAGCACACGATCAAGGCATGTGTTATCACCTCCGCGTTCCACACGCATTAATTCTGGCCGAATGAAATGAGATTTTTAAAAATGCAAATACGCGAACTTGCTGAGCGCTCACGTATCCAGTTTCTTCGTATATTTTACCGAGAAAGAAGACGGATATAGAAGTTAAAATAAAGTCGTGAAGTTACATCACTGATATTCTGCGAATAATACAATGTGATACTTATATGTCCATTAACATCTCGCGTTACAAACATTTATGTCTCATTTGCGAAAGAAGAAATTTTATGTAAGAAGAAATTATATGTAAAAAGTAATTAGAATTAAATAGATCGTGTAGGAAATATTTAAATTTGTGCGACTTTTTTATGCGACGATATTGCACAGCGATATTGTGAAACAAAAATTACATATTAAAAGCTCATATTATAGAACGAGGAATTAATATAGAATTTCAAACAGGATGTATAACGATGTAAGTAAAC
>NW_017259192.1:4775002-4777786 GCF_001594045.1 Atta colombica | reverse complement strand
AATTAATATGTTTGAAAAAATTAATAGAATACAATTTTATTGACTGATTATATATATGACGCACAATGTATAGATTCAAGGAAACAGATAGATCCAATTCCATCGAGCTACAACCTGCAATAATCGGTTGTCGCATATGTTAGACGTCTCGAGCAATTTCCACGTTAATTTTTCGGTAATTGATTTTCGTCGGGTGTATATTACGTGATGCTATAACATCGAGGGCGGGATTTAATCGCATGGAATAAATAATCTGTATCGTTGGTGGATATGTCGTATTGCGTTCAGTACGCAATCGTAGTATCAGGATAGTACAGTAGAATAAAACAGTGACGGTAGATGCGAAGCACGCAGATAAAACTGTATCGACATTTTTTCCGCACGTTCATATCTATTTTTTTTACCGGTTTTAATTGCGATTACAGTTGCGCGATTCCAAGCCATGCGCGTCCGCGGCTTTCGTCGATACCGGTTTCGTATCCGGAGCAGCGTGATAAACGTCGACTGTTTACGTTACGATAGTCCGATATCTCGGAGCCGCTCCAGTTAGCAATCGGTTAAGCAATCGAATAGCAGATCTTCAAGATCGAAAACAAGATCGTCTACGTGGCTGATTCGATAACGCCGATAAATCCACAATACACTGTCGTGAATATTCCGTCGCATATACACCGATGAATCTGATGGAATAGGTATCTTGTAATACATGGAATTTCAAACAAGATCCGCGCTAGATTTCGCTTGTAACTTGTACGAACGATAATGTATATTACGGTAAATGATAAACGCTACATGCGTGTATTAACGCATATCTCTATCGCGAAGCGGTCCATTTGATCAATTATTACACAAGCTTCTTATATATCCGTCTTATATATAGAGCGGAACATTAAAAGTCAGTTTCAGCACTATTTGGCAGCTACTGATACGAAGTAGCTGCATTGATAAGACATTTGGATTGGATTGCGTATACATTCTCCTTAATTTTCTAACATTTTATATTGTATTTTCTTCGAGCATTATTCATTATTTTAATACACAAAGCATATCATTTCATCGCGTCACTCATAGTATTTGAGCGAGACTGATGAAATTGGTGTATTAGCGCGCGTGTATGTATGATTTTACTATTGGTTCATCTCTCATTGTATTGTTGTCTTAGTTTCAGTTTTGTTGCTGGTAACAACAGTTTTGCTGATGCCTAACTATTTGCAAGCTATTATTGCCTATTGTATTTTATGTTTATGTCTACTATAGTCTATTGTATTATTTTTTATATCTATTACTCTGTTAATATGTAATCTTTTTCATAGAGCTTTGCAATAAACTAAATTAAATTGAATTAAGCACATATATTATTTCACGAATCGTAAAACATTACGATATCATTTTTTAACATATATTCGTGAAAAACGTTTGAGATATCATTACCTCTTGACGTTTAACCGGCAAACTGATGACATGTACAAGAATCTGATTTCTCGCATCGACTTTCCGTCAGCAGTTATGTGTGTCGGTTTCGCGTTGGTTTACTGTTACGATGCATCACGACGTTGTTTCGGACAACTTCTCGTATGTGGAGTAGTACATAAAACGCGTCCTAGTTCCCTTTTAACCGCAGCTTCTCTGACAAATCGAGATTAATTTTTCTTTAGTGAAAAGTGACACCCTGACATTTCGTATACATGTACATACAAATTTCGTCCAAGTTCCATGTTTATCTGCACTTTAAATAAGAACGTGCGTCACCGCTACGTGATAAACTTATTCAGCGATAATCAAGCATGCAGACTGAAATCGAAGTTTCGCTACGAGGATACGAAAAGCTAAGTTTTCTCTCAAGTGCATGAAATTCGGAGATTTCCTCGCTGAATAGGGTTCTAATTGGCTCTAATAGAGAACGAAATTTCGCTCGTGGACTAAACTTCACCATTTTTAGTCGTCCTTCAATACTCCGTTACGGAGAGCATAGCGAAAGTTCCCTGTTCGTCATCAATTATTTCTAAACTCGGAAGGCATTCGCGGGACGATTATAGCGGCTCTCATGTGGCACCGTCCAAAGTGGTTCTTGACCGAACGTTCGATCGATCGGATTCGAGAATGAGGACGAGGGATAACCTCTTCGTAGAAGTGGACGGGATACACTTTCTGTTGGTCTCGATACATGCGGATGCACATGCAAGATATAGATGTGTGCATTCATGTGCAAGGCTGTGTGAGTGATTGTAAAACGTATACTCTGAACCTTCGCATTTATGTCCTGCTAAGTGGACGACATAATCCCGCGCTGGATTACCACCGGCTTGCCCGATAGCGTCGGCTCCTTTTATCACAGGGTTTTCGAACTTTGTGTACTCGATATCAGCGTACAAAGTCGCTTAATTTTCGACTGATCTTAACACGATCGCGTTATGGATGCAGATATACCGCTTTCTTCTATTAATGCTGCACGCGCACTCGTGGTAAAAGCGGATATTTCTTAATCTTCTTGCCGACCTCTTCCGCAATCTCCTCGTCTCTCCCTCACTTTTTCGACCTTGTTCTAGCGAACCGTTATCCTCCGTATCCCCGTTGGCGTATACAGGACGTCTCGCGAGCTATGTAATTCTTCACGATTATAAACTTCTGACGAAAAAATTTAGGTAAAAGATTATGCAACATTTTAATTTTCAACGTCAAAAGTCACGAAAAAAATCCTGAAATAAATTTCCTCATAAAATAGAGTACTTGCACATTTAAAGTCTATCGAAAAACGAATGTATATTGAGAAAAATTTCTGATTAA
>NW_017259192.1:4736842-4774902 GCF_001594045.1 Atta colombica | reverse complement strand
TATATGTAGAAAATTTAGATAACCAAATGTTCAATATAAGACGATTGGAATTCTGACTGATATGATTAGAATCTTATTGGTTATCTTCAAGACATTTTTGTCAGTGTAACATTTTATATTCAGATTGAAAAAAGAATTTTATATTAACTAGAATTTTAGTTAAAAATGGACATATCAGAATTTTTTAATTGAATTTATTGTAATTCTAGTTGAGATCAAAATTTTGATTGATATAATAAAAAATTTTTTGGTCCATTTTCAACCAGAAATTTTTCTCAGTGTAGCTTTTTAAATTTGTACAGACGAAATGATTTTATTTGGAATTATTCGATAGTTTGATAAGTATGCCTCACGTTGATTATTGTCTTTAACGGTCTGCGGTTCGGAATAAGTACGCACAAATTCTGGGGCACATGTGCATGTGTCGTTGCCGGATTCAAGCCGGGAAGCTGATGACTACGCCCCGAAGACACCATCGCGGTAGACAGGCAGTCAGACAGCGCCGTAATAAATTGCTACCGTATTAATGACGTTCCGGCACACCGACGACTGAGGTCGTGACATCCTTTCGGGCTCTCTGGCTCGTGTGCACGCCATACCTTCTTGTCTTGCGGTCGTGCTTTCCGAGGAAACGCGAAGTGATAATCATCACACCCGATATTGATTTCAGTAATTTTACACGGTTATTGCGTTATTATTTCTTGCGGATATATGCGATCGTGCCGTTTCTGCGACATGATGGTATACACTCGGGTTCCTTTAGCCGTTTTAAAGCTATAAAATGAAAATTACCGCACTTATTCTAAGCTCAGAATAATTTGTACTGTACACTTTTACACTGTGCGTGTAATTTAGCCATGTTACAGTCATCTACAAAGTTTTATTTTTCAACTCATGATTAAGTATTCAAATACTAAAAACATACATTGATAATTTTTATTTTTGAATGTGTATATTCAAGAAATCTCAGATAAGAAATCTCATCACGAGACATACAATAAACTGTTTATCAATTTAATGTCTGTTAATATATGCGCAATAATTAGTATTAATTTGTTAACTTTATACTGAAGATCTCAATAAAGGATCGAAACATCTATATTTAATTAATACATATTCATTCATATTAATCAATATATATTCTTTTACACAATTTCCATTTAGTGTTGGCTTTCATAGGCCTCTTTATTGTGATGATTTATTTTATTTGGAGCCTTTATCTTTATATATTATTTTAACTTGTTCCAATTTAGATTAACGAATAGTAATATTGTTGTATATACTTGAGTATATACTTGATATCAATGATATTTTCATGATGTTGTAACAATTATAATTATATATAAAATACATACGTTTCTTCTCCTTCTTGCTTGCTGTATTAATCATACTATTCTACTGACAAATAGCTATCGATTCTCTTCTGGAATGACTCAATTAAATATCGTTGTTGAACAGCCGTTCGTAATTATTATGTAACGTTAGACACGTGCGAATATGAACACATATCCCATAGAATAGATCGATATGCATTGCCAAGGTGCGGTTGCGTGGGAAGTAAGCGTAGTATAGAACGACGAGCGGATTCGCTAGAGACAATCTAGTAGGTTACAAGTTCTCGTGCCGATAGAACGTTTAGAAAAATGATTTGATTCCTGGTAGGGGCCCTCGGGTGCGCGTGATTTGTGTTCGAGCCCGACGCCATTTGTCATTGCCGGCACCGTTACGTCCCACGGGCCCCTCGGGACTCGAGGTCGAAAAGCCGAAGTTAAATTTAACAAGCTTAACCGATAACTCCCGCACGGATCGGCACGAATCGCTGTATATGTATATAAATACACACACACACACACATACATTCTCTCTCGCTTTCTGTAGAATATATATCTATGCAACTATGGCTGTATCAAAATCGCGCGCAGCACATTCGCGTGCATCAACCAATCGCCGATATACCACAGAGATTTGGAAATAGTGATCTCGCGTGTCAGTCGGCATATTAAATCGCGACAGCGTGTGTTTCATTCCCGAGCGACTCGTCGCCTCGCCTCACCTCGTCTCGCGTCGAATTGCGTCGCGTCGCGACGTTTTGCGTTCACATCGCCCCTCGGGCATCCCGTCCGCGTATTCGTGTCGGCATTTCGAGAGAACGGGGACGATGCGATGCGACGCGGCGCGACGCGACGCGACACGATGCGATGCGACGCCGACTCCCGGCCTGCGAGAGGGCAATTCTCTAATCCCGCACGAACGGCCCACGTGCGAATGCGACGATATTACGGTTATTTTTCAAGCCGAATGCCAACACTGACCCGCTATTACTGTGGATGCAATTCATTATCGTCGGCACACCGACCGACTAAAGTGTATTGTGTTACGTTATGATTGATCGCACTGCACGATCCGTTGAACAAGCATGTCCCATCTGTCACCAATAAATATCCAATTTCAAGTTAGAATGATATATAAGACATTTTAACGTCGCGTTTTTAGCGACGCCGCTGCCGCGTCGCGTAATAGGATCATTTATTAAGAAAATTGGCTGTTGGGATATTCATCGTCATCTTCGTCGTCGTGGTCTTGCTCATCGTCACGTCCCCGTCGGCACGAAGGACGATGCGCGTTACTTCGCGTGACATTCCAAGATGGTGAGGAAGAACAGGCGCAAACCCCGGGAACCCCGGATGTCCCTCACGCCGCGTTAATATTATCCTCGCGCGGATGACTAGATGGATAGAATATATGTCATTTTTCACGGACCTCACCGATGCAGAATGAGTAGATTTATTAAACGGCGCAATGCGTTCTGCTGAGTTTCTTGTCGATACGTCACTGTGTTTTAAAAATAGAATGACCTGGAAAAAGCCATCCTTTGAATTACATTCAAGCTTGATCGTTATTTTCCGGTCAATAGTTATATAAAACGTATGGCAAAAAAGTAATGAGATCAAATCTTAAAAAAAAAAAGATTACATGATCGCTTTAGAATTCTACTACTATTATCTAATCCTCAGTTCCGGAGTTATTCTCTAATGTTCTTGAAAGAATTCTATTACAACATATAATTTTCTGGACTCTCTCAATGTCATTTAATATAACTCTTTATTTCACATCTGTAGCAGATATTAATACGTGCGCTTTAATATTCAATACTGTTACGAAAATTGTTTCATTACGTTTGCGACGCACACAGACACTTTCGCAAAAATTTTGCTTTTAATTTGATTTTAATCTCCGATTGTATTAAATCGTGCATATGAATATCTATAAATCCCTTCTATAGGTTTTGGAATGAAGGTAATGTTCGTTATACTTGAGCTCCCAGGAAAGCTTGACCCATTTGTGTCATGCAGCCACGAAACATTACTAATCAATGTACTCAATGGAGTGTCAGGGAGTATTAGAGACAACTTCCGGAAGCGCAGAGATAATTAACGTCGGCTGAGGAGTGTGATCGCTTCATGTACACGCTTGGTTACATCGAGTATACATGCATGTACGTGGAACATATGTGTATTATTAACATGTTCGCATTAGCTTATAGCAGCATATGCACGAATAAATTCGACATTCTCATTAATGTTATAAGCCACAAATAACATTTCGTGAATCCACGAGGAGGATTTTTCCTTTTTCAAAAATATTATAAATATATATAAAAAACATAGATTCTATTATATATTTAAATTATATATTTTTTCAATGTAATAATTTAAATAATAATTTATAATTCTATCTTTTCATATTTGGTCATAAAAAGATTTTTTATTAACAAATTTCTGGATTCGCCAATGCAAATAAAGTAAATAATGCGGAGCTTCTATAATTTAAGCTCTCTCTATATAATATTTATATTTATAAAAAGGATAAAATCCCGCGTTATTTTGGTAACATAGTTATCGTAAAGATTTTAGATAATATCATAAATATTTTCTGTACAGTGCGACGATATATATCGTCCGTGTAACTTCGATATGTACTGTAGATCATTTCGCGTGCCAACGAAAGCGGGGATGTGTTTATTGCTTCGCAATATCTTTCGTAAATCCGAGAGACGATATTACTGTATTTTCCGTCACAGAAACGTTAACCAAAGACGAGAATCGTGGTTGTCAATCGCAGACGAAATCATAAAGCATCACGTTATTACTACAGAATATGGAATATACGAGCTTTCAGTCAGTCTGTCTAAGGTCCCAGATCGAAAATTCTTTTGTCGCCGGGAGCAGTGAATAAAGCATCAGGGAAGGGGGAGGAAGGGGAAGATCGATTTTACCGGAGGAACATTGGTAGCACGCGGCAAAGGTTTTCTTCTTACACTCACTTCTATGTGAACGTATACGCACGTGGAAGCACCGATACACATATATTGAATCTCGACGACATGAAAACAGAAGAGGAGAGAGTACAACCAATGATCTCAATACTTTCCCGGCGCTCCTGAGATTTATATTTATGTTTAAGAGTAAAGCGGGAAAAGATCGAATGTCGAGAGCGAGCAGATAGCTCGGGGACTCGAAGAAAGAGGGCAAACGAGAGCGATCCGTCGTAAGTTCCGCGGTTTGTCCCTCACCTCTTCCACAGTCTCGCACGGACGTGCAGGCACACACTTTGTCACGGTCGTGGCCCCGGCTGGCGAACGGAAGAAAGGAGGAAAGAAAACAAAGAAAGCCGCGAAGATCATTATTAAGGAGTAATGAATAATACCGGAAAGAGATTCAAGCGTGTAAGAGTACGACGCACGACCTCACCGGGTATAATTCTCGGCGATGGCGTCATTAACTCTGCACTGCCGCGCGTTGCGGTACACGGCGGGAAGATGGAAGGCAGCGGATTCATCGTGAGGATACATCGCAAACGTGTACGCGATGCTCCTTTCCTTGCGGAAGGCTAAACGCGAGTTGTTACATCGTAATGTTACGTTGCAATAATGCCGGCATTATTTATTGATTTATACAGGAGCGCTGCGGCGGCTGTCATGGAATTGGAACCCGCGAAAAAAACAGAAGCGATACGACAACTGATATTTTTATCTAATACTTTTTTTTTTCTTCCTTTTTTGTCCATGAATGCAAACGTTATGTTAGACACATCTTTCCGTTGTGCTGGTTAAAATTTTTTTTTTAATTACAGAGACTAACATATATATCATGTCAAATGTCAAATGGTATATATAATATACAACTATTACATCTTGAATAGCTATTTAAAAAAAAGTTATTTTTTTATAAAAACGTTACTTTTTAAAAATCAGTTTCTCTTGGCAAAAATTAAAAAAAAATTAGAAATTCATTTTATCTGCAATATTTAACAAAAGAACTAATTATCTGTTTTTCTTATTTGTTTTTGCATTAAAACTCATTTCATTTACATCATACTTGGCACGTTCTTGTGCCCTGTAGCTATTCATAATATTTCCATCCGTTTTCTCCGCTGATAACATTTGCTCGTGAACTCTGAGCTAGTTAGCAATTTCTAGATACCCTACACAGTTCACGACATGCATACCTCCTCTCTTCGGACTATACAGCGGTCCGTAATGCGGGATTATCTATCGATTTATTTGAAGCAAGAGGAGGAGGAGCACGTAGAGCGGGCGGTCGACGTAGTTTCGAAGTACGATGCACGAGAGCGAGCGTCTTGTCGTCTTGCATGCGAGATACGAAATTATCGCGACGATTCGGAACAGTTAGGTTCGTCTACCGGTCGGGAATGGGGCGCGCTATAAAGAGGAAGAAGATGGAGAAAGAGAGAGGAAGAGGTAAAGAAAACGGAACTGTTTCGCAGAGCAAATGTATGCGCACTCGCGATAACGCGAACGCGAGGCGGGCTCTCTTTTCCTCTTTTTCTCTCTTTTCCTTTCGCGTCTTTCTCTCCTTCTCTTTTTCATTTTCTCTCCTATCCACATTAACGTGCTGATGCGGTCTCGAGCCGAGACTAGAGGTTAACTCTCGTGTCCATCTTCGGTCTACACGATGGATAATTCAACGTACCTTAACCGTCCTGTGCACCGCGGAAGAAACGGCGCGGACGCAACGTGTAAATCGTTTCAGGAAGATGAAGCATCATCCGTTTGTCCCAGGACGATTTCCGCAGAGATGCGGAAAGAGGTGCTTCCTTCCTTGACACTGCGAACTTGGCGAGATCTTGTTTGCCATATGATCGCGGGAATCCCATTTGCAAACAGTGATCGAGGGAGATAGGGATACTATCTATATTGGTAGCATTGTCACAGAATGTTACGTCACAGAATGTTACGAATTTCATCGGTTATACATTCGAAAGAAGAGCGGAAAATATCTTCAGTGATATCCTTTCAGAAAATATGGGATACCACATTTCATACACGTTATATGTAATACAAAAGATTTCTTAAAATAAATCCGTTCTGAGCAAATTTTAATGTAAATCTATTCCACACACACACACACACACACACACACACACACACACACACACACACACACACACACACACACACACACACACACACACACAAGAGATTGTTTTACAAGAAGATAGTTTTGTCATGATTACTGGTATTACAAGATTAACGTTTTCGTTATACATTCATAACTTGCGTGTTTCCTAATGACTAGATATCAACATAGGAAAGATTCCATCCGGCGTAGATGCACGCAATAATTCGCATACGATAATTTCATGATAAATGACGGCAGAAGAATCCGGCCTACTATCCTTCATTCTTGTCTATTGATCAATCAGAATGTTTCAGAGATGTTCAATCTGTCGACTTGTTCAAGGCCGGGGGATAATAAATCGTATAAGACATGCTGGGCGGTGAATCGTGGAGGGATTAATCACGGGCGCATAAACGACCGAGGGACTTTAATTCCGTTCCACGACGTTGAATTTGATTAGCACGCGGCGATAAAGAGCTCGTGACTGCTGCCTGTCGCGGCGTTGAACAAGGCGCTTGGCCTCACGCGCGCTGTATACTTCTTCCTCTTGAAGGACTACAAAGGAGTTGGGGACATGTTTCAGCTTTATCCCGAGGGACAAATCAAATGGCGTAATGAGAGTAAAGGAAGACTGAAGGAAGGTGCGCGAAATGAGGGGATGTCGGAAAGACATTGGCGTTTGTTCTGTAGGACAAGTGTAACAGCCGTATCATCACCTCAGCTGACATTCTCATTCGTGATGAATGAGAATGTAACCGACTAAGCGGCCCACGCTTGAGCGATCTGTCTGTAGAAAATGCTTTTTTTTCCACGCGTTTCCCACGTTTTCTATGCACAGTTGTTTTGCGGCACGCGCTGTATATAACGCTTTACTTTTTTCTTCCTTGATATTATTCTTTCTAATTTAATATCCATCATTCTAATTTAATGTCCATATTTTCTATTATTTTCCATTTCCTCGCTCGTTTCATAGTTGATTTCATAAAAGTCAATATTTCACGTTGATTGAAATACTGTCTAATTTTGCTCATAAAGATCTTTGTCTTTACAGAATAAACGCGCAGTTTCTCGCGCCGAATTCCATACCATTTTTATTATAAAAAAAGATACTACATCCAGAAGCAAAAAATTATGTAATAATTCATTAAATATTAATATCGATATCGATGTCATTTAAAAAAAAACTTGTATATTGAATTTAATTTAACATTATATTATCAATTATGAACATCGAATATGAACACAAAGGCATATATAAAAATACGTGGAAGAAGCTGCGTTGAGAAAGAACGGGACAGCTCATCTCATTCGTGACTCCCATTAAACCACGGAACTGATTTGTCGATCAGCACGACATAAAGAGCGAGGAACAGGCGAATACGTCTTATCGATCGCGTTATTGTACGAACAGAAAATAAAACCGATTTACTGTTATTTGAAGACCACCCCGACACGATCTCGTATGCCGGGGCTCTATAGAAGAGCTGTATCTCGTGCATCTTGAGCTCGGCATTCCTGGATAAACCCGCATTAAATCTCGTCCGCAGATTCGTCCGGTCGCCATTCTTGCGCCTAATACCCGATCCCGTAGGTCCGCAGTCCCGTAGAGGGTTCGCGACCTACCGTGAGGGGCCGCCCGCGATCTATAGAAAATCATGATAATTATTACGTTAGAGCTAACTGCGCTTCTTATCGATGGAAGATGAGTCTTGAAGCCCCCGCGTGCTATCACGATACTCTGGACTGTGGTCACTGTAACATTTGATGAACGATAGATGCATACGCGATGTGCGATAGGTACAGGAAGGTACGTGATACACTTACGCGAGACACACACACACATATATATATATATATATATATATATATATACATATATATGCGTTTCATGATGGTGAAGATGACAACCTCGATGACGGTGGCTAAGACTATACGGTCGTTTGCGCGTTATGTGCACCGGAATAACGGGCTGCAATGGACTGATAATTATTTCGATGCCAAGGGTTCATCGTATATAATTGAGAACGTGAGTAAACACTTAAGTGACTTTAATTCAATTTTCTCCCTATACACCCGCTGTATATTATCACGTGGCAAAGGTCTCGCGCCGCTGCGGCTCTCGACGGCGGTTTTACGTAGGCACATGCTAAAACATCGTTGATTCTAATCTTGGACGCGAATCAAATACGCGTAACACGATATATTGTGCGAATAGATTTAATTGGTCGTTTGTAGTAATCGTGACAAAATTATAATGTGCGTAATAACACCTAACGTGATTAAAATAATTGAGGAATAAAAATGATGACTTGACGCATCTTTCTATCATATTTTCTTACAGGAATTGATGATGGCACGTGTTGGAGAAGTTAAACATAGTCGATAATATCGTTTTTAAGACTCTGCGACTTCATTCACCGTTTGTCGAGTCGTTATTGTAATGGAATGTCATTATGAGTTAGGGACATAGCAGGAGGAAATAAAGCTGCGCTTTTTACGCGCGTTTCTTGTGCATAGTTTTGAAAGGAATTTAAGACCCTTTGTCTCGATAACGACGACGCGCGCGCGAGAATATCCACATCGTTTGTGGGCTGTCCCGCATAATTGCAGTTGCAGCAATTCACCTCTGTTGTGTGCATTCAGGTCGGGTCATAGGCGACGACAACGCGCAGTACGCGGATGTGGACTAAGAGGTGGAGGGCGACAATGTATAGATATAACGCAACGGTATAGATACGAGGTAACGGGAGGAAATTGGAGGCTGGACACCGGTTGACCGGTCAGTGCCGCATGGCACTACCGAGAGAATGATCTCTCTCCAAGTATATCGCTCGATACTAATTGGTTCTATGTTACGGTTGACGTATTAAGGAAATTAAAGTTCTCGAGATATCAACGCTCGAGCGTTTCTGTTCACCTAGTTTCGCATAAGTGTTCCTTCATTGATCGTCCGTGTCTGTCGCTTGTTTAGTCGAACGAGATATAAACTATACCTCTTTCCCCTCCAAAGGATAATTTCATATTGGAATAGTTTCGCGACTCCTGCATCCTTGATGATTCTGATATGCCGAATAGCTCGAGGATTATTCTTACATATGAATGCGTACGGATTTATCGCTTGAATGATTTCTTTAGACGTGCGTAAGATGTGTCACAGTGGCGCATTTTCCTGCTTCTCCGTGCTAGACCAAAAGTAACGATTAAGCCAGCCACCATAGATAGTTTCAATCCGGATACCGTTAAATGTTACGACGTTCGCCGCCCGACGTTGCGGCGTATGCATACTGCGCCATAAACAAAACAACGAATGTGCTCCTTTTGCAGGTAGCTGTCTGCTTGACAGTCTTGTATCTGTGACAAGAAAGTGGGACGCGTGAAATATGCGTCTGGTTACGGCAGGCGCCAAAATAACATGTAACGCCTTGTGCAAGCGGAGATGCATTCACGTGAATGCAACGTGTACGTAAGCCGCGCGACCGATATAAACAGAGCCGCGCATAAATGGATCTGTTTGTCGCCGTGACAAATGCACGAGAGCATTCGAGACATCTACCTTCATTCCACAGATGTTACGAGGTTTATATTGTTAGTAAATGAAATTTGATAATGTGCGAAGCAAAAAAAGATAATGTTAAAAAAGAGCAGTTTTTTGCTCAAAAAGAATATAAGTAAAGAAATAGTGTTTTTTTGTAGATTTTGACCTTCTAATACGCAGGCTATGATAAAGTTATTAAAAAGTTCGTAGTGTATGGGGAACACCTCGAAAATTAAGTAAGAATATTGAAATTTGGATAAACACATATTCGTGCTCAATTTTCGAAGTGTTTCCCAAACGCTATAAATTTTTAAATAATTTTATCACATCTATGAGGTCAAAAACACTATTTCCTCTACTTATACTTTTTTTTTTAGCAAAAATCCTTTTTTAACATCTTTTTTGCTTCGCACATTACCAGATTTCGTTTATTAACAATATAAACCTAATAACATTATTTACATTTTTTTGGGCAGAAATCAATTCTTTTTTAATATCCTTCTTCTCACATTTCAAGGCGCGGTTATCTATATATTCGAATTTTAAATGTCTGGTTAATGATGTTTATGATTTTATCAGTACATCATTTTTACACAATCGAAATGATTCTTGACCTCGCGCGTGATTCTTGACCGCTACTTTATACACGACGTGAAAATATTTTATCTTAATCATTAGCTCAAGTAGCTTTAAGGCATCCAGCTAATTAAGCGGTCTTGATGAGATCGTGGTGCGGAATACATGAGCGGTATTGTGTCATGCGAAATCTCCTCGCGTACACAACACATCATTATATACGTGTGTACATATTTATTCATATGGTGACGCACATATGACGTTGTGACCACATTTCATGTAACGAAGCAATTTCAACGAGCGCAAATACCTTCTCCAGTCACTCGAAATCTTTGCTTAAACATACGTGGACGTCAAAGTTGCTAATATTATTATATGTGTCTCTTTTCTGCTCTATTCCTCTCGATTTGTTATTAGTCAATTTATGATTACTTGTATAGAGTTGTCATAAAATTAAAAATCAGGGAAAGAGAGATTGTTAGAGAAATTGAAAACGGCCAGGGGAATCAGAGACAAGTTAAGGAATGTTGCAACATTTTTTTGGAAAATTAAAATTCTTCAAAAATTCTTCAAAGAATAATATTCATACATCACATGTTTTGGAATACTATCAACTTAACAATTAAATGCAAGCGATCAGCACATTAATAGTAATTTATATTACTATGTTAAATTGCTCTCTTAACAAAATATTTAACGGTTTTTAAATCGGGACGCAAATACTAAAAATTTAAAAATGTTGAAAATCAAGGAAAATTATGAAATTTTCTTTAGAAATTAGAGAAAAGGATATGGAATTTTATAATAAGAAATTGTGGCAACTCAGCTATATGACACCCTCAGATTAGATAGATTCTGAATAAGTCAACAAATGGAACTATTGCTTACATATCAGTCTACATATCAATTCCGATCACATTCTTTACGATGTGCGATTTATGATGAATTAATATTTTTGTTGCATGGTCACATAACCAACTGCATTACTATCATTTAAATCTGTAAATCACAAATGCTTCAGCACAAAGTAACAGTTTCGATACGAAATGGAATATTAGTTTATCTTCCACGTGCGTGATTTTATTTGTAATCATATAATTTTTATCATTATTCATTAATTCAGATGGAAATAAATTTTGTGTCCATATATAACCATGTAATCTAATTATATTTAATACAATTTCATGCTAATATTAATATTATTATGTCACAATATTATAATTTTAATTGAAGCTCATATTTTCGAGATTATGTAAATACAATCTAGATAAAAAGAAATATTATTTTATAATTTTTGTTTCTATAATTTTTGTTTTACACAAAATGTGCTATTCTCTTTATTAAATTTCAAAATATCATACATATGTAAATCGTGTTATTACAGTTTAAAATGTAGAAGCCTATATGTCAAAATCTGTTACGTTAACTGTTACGTTATAATCTGTCAACACAACCGGAATATTTGGAGATTGCTCAAAGAAACATATATAATGTACGACCATCCAGATGCCGTGCGAATCGTTGCATTTTTGTAAATGCTTTGGAATTTGGCCCGCAAAATTATATGCAGAATGGTAACGCGGTTATGTTCGGTCCACGAAGTCACCGATCACAGGAAAATCAAGGTTCGGACAATAAAACGTGAATTCAGGCGAATATTCGATAGGAACGTGATCCCTGAATAGGGGTTAGAACGAACGACTACATGTAGCTTTGACGATTGCAGCAGGTGCATATTATATTTCGACCGGATAGATCTCGCGCGAATTCATAAAGCAGTCTTTTGTACGAACATTTTATGTGTCCTACATTTTTATGGAAATTTCACGCGCCAGTGCTCGTCTTATGATTGGTCCGAGAATGGCAAAGATAGAAGAGAAGAAGAAGAGTAAAGATAATGAGAATGACATGCCGTCGCGGATATCCCAACTCGAAATTTCTCGCGTGAAATATCGTTGTGTCTTCCTGAAAATCCTCCTCGTTTTAACAATCTTGCTAGTCTGTCGCCGGATAACGTGGTTTAATCCCTAATCGTGTTAAACAGACGATAGCGCCGAGAATTTTTCAACGATCAATGGGTAGTCGCTAAATGCTTGTGCTCGTTAATGGCCGATCGGGAGAGAAGGATGAGACACGTTTCGATTTCCTGTTCAGCTCTAAGATAAGTAGGTAATCTGTCTGCCGCTGTTAAATGCTCGCTCGTCTCTCTCGCTGCTTCTTCGGTTTGCGAATTTAATCGTATGTTCTATGACGTAATTCGGCACTTGTACGTGAAGCAGATTCGATTTTACTTGGAGTAAATTACCAAGACGTTCCACTAATTTTACGGTCAACCACCGATGTATACTTCCCCTGACAGTATTGAACTCCCGCGAGGAACAAAGCGTCTACTCAGTGCACTTTGACCGATAACGTGGCTAGATAAGGAGCTTCCCAGGGATCATATGACGTTAATTATCTACAAACTACTTGCAAACTGCGATGGCACAATACAGCGTTCTGTGCGTGTTTCGCACGACCAATTTACGCCGAAATTCTGTACGCGTATGCTAGTAGTTTGCTTGGTAAGATCGTTCGTAATCCGGCTGAGCAAATTAAAACGGTAAAGCACCGGTAAACAGCTATGTAATTACGAGTACGCATAACTAAAAGACTCTAATCAACGTGCTAATAATGCGATTTTTAACGTCATAAAACAACAAAGCGGCATTATCTCTTTTAGCCGGAAAATCTAATTAAAATGAGAATTGCAGCGTCCATGGCGGGAAATCGAGATAATTAGAGGTTCACGATTATCATGTGCGAAATCAATTATGTGTGTTTTATAATGTTGCATTTTACGGAGTCTCCACCGTCTCGCATGGCGAACCGACGTCATATATCAAGCTGTGTAACAATGCGCTTGTCGCGAGAGCTCCTTTAATTTACTCGCGCTGCTCGTGGAGTCCGTGTGCCGCAGTAGACCGTATCGTGATGGTAGAGCGGGTGGAAGAGCCAACTTCTTCCGCCTGACCATCGATAGATAGGGGCATGGCCGCGGCGGCCGTCCGTCGAATATACGAGCCACTTACGACCGGGCGCAACCACGTATGTGCATTCCTGGTCCTTCACGCGCAGGGGAGATACAAGCCCCTCGGTGTCTTTAATATGCGACAGACAAGCTGACCTCGCCCTTTCCGTGGCGGTACTTGTTTCAGACTATTATCCAAGTACGTAGCTACGTGGCTACCTACTCCATGCTTACTCCCAGAGAATTTATAATAACCGCGCTATGGAGTTACCGCGGAAGCGTGCCATACCGTTCGTCGCGCACGACCACGCCGTGACCATGTCACGCTACGCCACGCCATGCTATATGTACCACACGACGAGAAAGCGTCGTGTACCAGCCGTATAATAGATCGAGAGGGACGACGAGACGCGACGGTCTGATGGTCAAGTTCTGTATAGTCTCCCGCTCCTCCTTTCTACGATCTTTTCGTGAAGCGCACCAGCTTGTGGCGGCGTTTTACCGTACTATACTAGATAAAGAAGACCTATAGTCGAGCGAAGGATATCTGCTTTAGGATGATCGCAATAATAACTTCAATCAGTTAATAATTCTCGGTGATATAACGCACCACAGCACCTTGGAGGCTCATATGGATAATTGATGGTGGTTCCTTACGCATGTTTAACAGTAAAATCGTTAATGACAAACCGCGCGATAAAGTTGGCTGTTACATCGAAGCGTTGATAATTTATGTAACGTGCCGTTAGAGATATCGAATGGCGAAGGAGGAAGTTAGTTGAGATGATATTAAGGTTCTTGAAAGAACCAGCACTAGAGTAGAATAAAGATGCCCAGGTGTCGTCGGAAGAGAAGTTGATGATGATGACGACGACGACATCGACATCAACGTCGACGACATCAGCGACGACATCGGCGACGATGACGTCGTACCAACCGAGTCACTCGTTGATACGATAGTGATGGATTTTATATCCTCCACTGTCATCTAAGCGGCTTCCCTTTCCAAGCATATGTCACTCGGCAAATGGCAGCGCCAAGCTGCTTGCTGCACTTTGTGCTATAAACCATGGCATATAATGCCTCTCTTATTCTACGTCCATCACCTTCTCCTTTTGCCATCGTCGCTCCTCACGGTTCTCGGCTCGTCTACCTCTACCACGGTGTAACCACCGCGGCTGCGCCACGGCTCGCTGAATTCCCAGGAAGGTTTGTCGGGTAGCAATTGGATGTAGTTACGCATCGAATGACGATGCAGCCGATGTGCAGGAGGCCGGCGCTATCTCTTCGACCGTTCATCCCTGCGCTGCATTCCCGCGGAGGAAACTGGATCCAGGATGCGTTTCCCGGAAAGCATTGTCCGCAAAATGTACGCGGTCAGCAATCGGCTGAAACTACTCGCGAATCTGACCACATCATGCCGCTGCATTTCTGCGTCCTTTGCCGTGTACGTGCATCACACGCGTACTGTAGTCGAATGAGAGAACCGGCACGATGCAATTGCATTGACATTCCATGATATTTGATCGTCGCTTCAATTCCCTCCGTGAAATTCAAAGAGTAAATAGTGATACGTGATTGAAGAAGATCAATCTCAAAAAAAATCAGTACGCGACTACTTTGACATGTGTATTAAAAGAAAATTTTGCGTAAATCAGAGAATTCAAAAAAATTATTGTAACAAGATTATTGCGAAATTATGTTGATACAAAAAAATATTTTAATTAAAAATTTGCATTTCTCTTTAATTTAAATTATTATTATTATTAAATTTGCACGCAAAGCACATTTTCAATTTCAAAGGCAAAAATTATTGTCAATGTTGTCAATTAATTTTGCATTTGACGAAGTAAGATATTATTCGGCATTTGATTAATTCGTTGTCTATTGGTTGACGTCTCTCGTTGGAAACGTCAATAAGATCGCGTATTTTCCATGCGAGTAGCTGTGCTCACATTGTCCGGGCCTACCCCGATTTAACAATCCACTCTCGTACGCGTTGTTAACCCGACCACGCGTGCCCCGCCATTTCTTCCATTACCGACTCACAGGACGGAAATTTATTCGTCCTTCTACCTCCGACCTAGCTCTCATGGGTCCGTTACCACTACGTACTCGGAATATGAGTAGCGCACACAGTCCGCACCTTCTTAGCGGGTGAGAGAAAGACCTGGAATTAATATTTCTCTCTGCAGTCATGCACCTCGTTCACCGTCGCTCGTTTTCTACGGCGGATTCCCGGGAAACTGCGAAAAGAATTTAAATTTGGTACCCCGCGTTCGCGTACGACGGTAAGATGAGGACTATATGTCATATCGCAAAGTTCACCAACGGTCGCGCACCGACGTCGCTTATTCCTTACTTTGATCAGACAGAGTTTGAATTTTTACGCGTTCGCAAAGTTGAATATTTCCAGCTGCAGTCTGAATAGCAGTTTATCTCACACGTATACACACACACACACACATTCATACACGTGCAAGAAATGAAAATTTCTATTCCACTTACTTAATTCTAGGTTATTGATTATACGCGAACATATAATAAGTGATCATCCAATATTTCTCGTAATAAAAGAAATGTTACGAAACTTATAGTATATATACGAAGTAAAGTACTCTGTATTTTTTCTCTGTACTCTTTTTTTCAACGTATCTTTTAATAAAAAACAACTTGTCTTTTTTTGTTGCAGGATCGAGGAGCCTCAACGAGGGTCGAACGTTACAACAACAGCGGTAAGTGATGCATAAGTATTTTAATACCAAATATGTCTAACTTTTCGCTTAAGAAAGGCGAGACTCTCCGTGACGCGTAATGGCGCAACGGTGGGTTAATGAGAATCGCTCTAGGTGTAGATAAGGTAACATTACTCGAGTTCACCCGAGCAAGTTTACGACTGCTCTTTGTAATCCCGAGGTTTTACCCGATCCTAGATATTTGGGAATTTATTACTGGTACGCTTAACGATCATCTCTCACTACAAAGACAAGTTGCGATCAAGATTTTCAATTTAATAGCACTCGAGATATTATTTCGCCTTTGTAATTAATTACGTTTCTACCTCATTATTGATAAAATCAACAAAAAGATATATTTCTAACTGTGAAAACTCACAGACACTTTAAATTACGAATGATCCAAAGAAATTTTAGTCATTTGAGTCGACAGTACTTGCTGAAATCGCAGTAAAAGGAGAGAAAACCGTACAACTACTATATTCTTCTTGCGGTAAAATGCTCCGACACCTTGCTGCACAATTCCTTTCCATCGACTGAATCTGTCACTAGCTATTTTCTCGTCCAATGGTTTACTGTTTCTCTCATGCATTATCTGTCGCTGAGATGTCGCCTAAAGCTCACATTAAATTAATTCCGTTACGTTTTTTTAATCGCAATTTCAAGAAAGATTTAAATAATAGTATCCGAAATTCGCTTATACGTTGAGTGCGATAAAATTGGGGAATGCGGGAATAACTATCTATTGAATAACTATCTATTGAAATAACAAGAAAATATTCGATTATACAGAAAATAGAACGTTCATTAATGGAATTCTACTATTGTATGTGCAATCGTGATAGATGTATATATAATAATAGGCGTCTCATTAGAGTCTATAAATCATCAATTCCTCGCATATCTTTGTACCACGCCTAGAAAAAGTGTAAAGTGTAGAACATGCTTGAATCGTGCATACATGCTATAGCTCGTGTAGCTCTAAGTTTATAATTGAAATACGCAGATTACTTATTCCACACACGCATTGGAATCAAGCCAATTGACGCATAGAATAGTGCTCAGCCTTATACGGGACATAAATTAGTTCAGCACTGAAGAGTGCGGAAATGGGTAATTCTATACGTCTTAGAACCAAAAGCACAAGATATATATTCATTCGTAATTCTTGAATATTGCATGGAATGTACGTGTGAATTTTCCTTAGCTGAGGAATATCTTATATGATATTCTTAGGAAGCGCACATAAAAAGAAATATCACTGATAAAATGTAGGAAGTTTTACAAAGAGAAATGAAAAATACGATTAAGATCCCATTAAACTTGAAGCCAATTTTTTATTACTTGATGAAGAGTTGAGTTCTTTATTATAATACAGTTTGCTTAATATTAAAAAAAAGATTTAAAAGTTATCGATATGATATATGATAGATCCATTTGAGATATATTATATTATTTATTCGTATCTGTAACTATCTCGATCATCTTGAGCTCGATTCATCGCGGAACATTGGATACCGGTTTGAAAATGTCATTCGGGACGGTTATACGTTGAACGTTACAGACGATTCCTCATACCTCTTCGGCGCATCTGTCTTCCTTTTATCTCGCAATGCTGCAATGGTGCGAGATAGAAAGGATCAGAGGCGATCGTACGCCGGCGGCAGGTCTGAATAAATGTTGGAATTTGATCTCATGTTTGTGTCCCGCGATAGAGAGCCGCGAAGGGACGGCAGTCAGTGGGAGCGCGATAAGTAGAAGAAAAGAAGAAGAAGAGAGAGATCGAGTTGACGATTCTTTCTTCTTTGTTTGGCTACCGCCGAGATATCTCGAGTGCCAGTGTAACGCGGTAGGACGGTACGTAATTAACGCCTCATGTAGATGCTATCGCTGTCGTGGACGCGAAGGTAGTCCGCGTGAGGACCGGTAATGTACGGTCTTGTTGCGCTGTAATGAAATATTATTATCGGTCAACATCGAGAGATTTGTGGAGAGTTAGACTATCTAATGGTACTGATGGTGAATCCGCAAACGCGACACGTTCGATGGTCTATGACGTTCGTTTTTCTGTCGTCGCTTCAACGTCGCACAACCTGCTCGGCGCCGTTTTCATAATCTGTGAGTTATGCATCCGTCGGGACACGATGCAACGAAAGAGATATTTCTCGCTAAGTTGCGCGGGAAAGATGTACCGGTTTATCCCCGGCACTTTTACGGCCCGCGCTAACCGCAAGTCGCGAGCGGAATATGTGAAATTATCGAGCGAAATAAAAGGAAACGTAGAACCGCGCAAAGTTTATATGCGCCTTTAAACATAGCTAACGCGCGTTTTAGAGCGTGAGAAGTGTTTGCGGGCGCGTTTTGTAACGAGTCACCGATACAACTCTTTTCATTGTCTGCGTTTAATGATCACTTAAAATTAAATAAGTGAATATAATTTTAGGGCGTGATAATTAAAAATAAGAATTTGAAAATCTTTAGGGTAATCTGAAATCGAATCAGTTTTACAAATTTCATATAAAATAATAGAAAAATTGCAATTGGAACATGTAAACTGTTAATATAAATATGATATGTAATTAGAGTAATATAAATACGAAATTAGAAACAAGCTTAATTTATGAAATGATATAGAAATTGAGTTTTATATATATAGTAATAAAAAAAAATTAATAATATACAAATAATATACAAATAAAAAATTCTTATGAACTTCCATTATCAAAGTTATATAATAACGTCACTTAAGTCACAAGTTTACAACATATTTTTTTATCTAAATCTATACGACAGAATACACTGTTATAAGCTAATCGTTGTCCATTGAATTCTCAATGTCTATGATATTATAACATTTTTATTATATATATTTCGAATTATTTCTCTGTCTTCCGGACTTACTTTTACCATCAGAAACTATTTCAAGATAGAAAAATACGATTTCGATATATAGATTCGAAAGTTCGTTTTCGTAACCTCGTTTTGTCACGTTGAATTGGAGCGTATATCCACTATTCTTAACAAAATTAAATCTCGAAACTCATTTACGGCCGCGCCACAGTAATTTCAAAGCAGTTTAACGAGCGACTCGGAAACTTTATTGAGTATAATCGGTGCAAAGGATTTGGTGTCGACCGGCCGTATTTACCGGAATAGCGCGGACAACCGACGATGCGCGAAGACAATGCCTGGGACGTCTGCACGGGAGAAACGAGAGGTTCAAGGAAAGAAGACGGGAACGATTGCAAAGAGCCATTGTGCGAAACTCTCGCTGTCGAACTTTGTTGTGACTTCCTAAAAAGTCGTAAAAGACGGCTGGCGGAAGGTAATGCATCCACGACTGACGGAACGTCCTTTCCGTGCTTCGTTCTTCTCCGCCTTTGCTGCACCGAATTGACTTCAAGGGCGTTTTTCCACGCTTGTTTGCACGATGATGTGTGACACGCGTCTTCGTCGTTCGTTTTCTTCCTTCTCACCTATCCTTTCAACTAACGTGAATTCGTTATTTCGTTTCTCTGTACTTCGAATTTTGGCCATCACTATTTCTCTCATAAATTATTGGATAAATATCTGAAAAAATTTCTGATTGAAAATGAACAAATTAGAATTTCCTAATTAAATTTTTTAGTTGAAATAATCGAAATTCTGGTTGGTATAATATTTCTGGTAAAATCTACTAGAATTTTTATTTTTTTACTAGAATAATTATATCAATCAGAATTCTAGTTATTTCAATTAGAAAATGTAACTAGAAAATTATTATTTGTTCATTTTCCACCAGAATTACTATTTTATCTAAGCAAACCATTTTTTTCAATATAATAAAATTTATCGAAGATATTTACATTCAAATATTTCGTCCGATATTATTATTTTTTTTTTTCTGAAAGTATCTGCTTATATAAATTGAGGATATTATTATATAAATATTATAAACGAATATAAGCAGTACGAATAAAAGCAGTACAATTTATACTGCTCTGAAATATATTAACATTTAACTTTATAATTTACGGATAACTGTTATTTAATTGTTTTTTTGACGGGATAGTTAGTGACGATAATTTCATAATATCTTGCGAATAAGCTTTCTGCTGCCTTGCCCATTCCTGTAGCGATCTTTTAGTTAAGAAGATCATAATCCATCGCACAAGTGTGGAAGATTGCCGTCGGTATAGTTAGACGTCATTTAATAAAGCGTGTAAAAAGGAAAGACGGGAGAAAGTAATGTGCAAAGTATGAAATAATGATGAGGCAGCAGGATATACCTACGATTAAATATAGAGAAGGTGCATATCGAGAAGCATCGTGAGTAAAAGGAGAGAAAAAGGAAATGAAGAGAGAGAGAGAGAGAGAGAGAGAGAGAGAGAGAGAGAAAAATATAAAAGAAAGGGAAAAAAGAGCGAAGTATGGGCGTTCCTTTCAAAGTGAAAATTGAGTCGCGATTACGTACTTTACGGCTCCGACAATTTTCGAAAAATATTACCCGACGCCGGGTATAACAGTGCGCTCGTAAAATCAGCATATTCCCGTAGGAATTCGGTATTATGAATTTCCTGGGAAAAAGAAAGCAAAGGCTGTGATGTAAAGCGAGGATGTTTCAAGGGCGAAGTTTATTTGCCAAGTTTACGTGTCGGACCGATGGAATGAATTTCCCTTTCATCTGTATTCCGTTCTCAGCGGGACGAACATAGCGACATGATTACCCTGACGAAACTACGAGAAGCGATCCCAAAAGTATGTCGATCTCCGTGCGAGCGTGATACAATCAGGAATAACCGTCTTTCGCATTACGGTTTGGCCATTCTTGACAGACGACGACCGACTATGTGGGAACGAAGCGAAAGCTTTTTACTTCAAAAAAGATGCGAAAACACGATTATTCTTATCTTCGCAATGCGGAAACAAGAACGATGCGATTGCATGTGCGGTTCTTACGGCATGATAGAGAATATAGAGATATTTTCTCTTTTTTGCAAGAACGTATCTGCTGAGAGTGTCGTCTCATTTTTCGAGCTGCATTTGTCAGTTGATACGCCAACTTGCAAGACAGCTTTTTGACATCTTACATCCTTGTGAAGATTATTATTCACGGCTAAAACTTTATTCATCACAAGCGTTAGTAGATTCAGCCTCCAGCGCTACACTGAGAAAAAGATACTTAAAAATTTGTGAGATAATGTTTATTTCATTGAAGTAAGTCTTCATTTAGATATGACAATAATTTATTCCTAATAAATAAACTATTTTACTTTTTTTCTCAGTGTATTTACTCAAAATACTCTAATAAAGAAAATAATAGGGTATTGTTTTCTTTATTAGAGAATTAATTATTGTTACGTTTACTATCGCTTTATATACGTGTTTACGGTATATTTCTAATGTTTTTAATAACGCTACACACAGGATTAACAGTTTATTTTTTGCATTATTCAGCTTCCGCTAACAATAAGTATTCACTCAGAAAATTCACGACAGAATAAACGCCTCTATCTAGCCACGATGTACATATCTCATCGCGCGGGTTCTTTGTCGCAATGTTCCTTTCTCAACACGCGCCCAGTTTGCATCAGCATCAGCATAGTTCACGGCAAACGTGCCCTACGTGAGCATTACATTTGTCCGCGTTTGTTGTGTTGTTGCGCACGCTCGCATCCGGGGAACCCCGTGCTCCCCATTCAAAGCGGGTTTCCTACCCACATCGTAATTCACATAACGGTTCGCGCAGAAATTGTGGCATATCGAAAGCGCGAATTGCATCGACGGCACCGTGAAATTACACTGTATCGGCGATGCCGAGCGGGCTCTCGAGCCGCGTCTCGCGCTGCTGCCGGCACTTTAAGCACGCAGGAAATACGGCAGAATGGTCGTTAATATGATCGGTGCGTAACTATACTCAAGTTTCGAAGTTCGATTTATACGCCATTCAAGAGAATAATCAAAACAGCCGCATGCCCTTTTACACATGTTTAATCAAACTGACGTCAGGTTTTCCACATCAATAAAGACATGAATGGATATTTTAATACATCGTATAATAATTAAATGGAAATCATTCAAAAATAAAATAAAATAAAATGATATATATAAATTTTAATATTTTGCGCGAAAATTATTTTATTAAATTACAAAATTATTTTATTAAATTAAAAATAATAAAATTGAATTCTGTGAATAAAAGAAGGATAAATTAATAAGAATTTGAGGTTCTAATGAAATAAATCAATTACATGAAAATGTCTAAAGAGCTAGAAAGGTCTTGATGTGTACAATATTAAAAGCATTAAAAGCAGGATATTTACAGACACGCGTTGAATGATACAATGAAAGTGACACTTATTATTTTTAGAACACTTATAGATTAACTATAGAATAAAATCCACATCAAAATTATTGATAATGTTAAATTTATATCCTTAAAATTCTTTCAAAATATCATCTTTATATATAACGAAATCAATACAATGCTATATCTTTATGCTATGCAAGACAATCATGAAGAGTATTGTAACCGTTATTATTCAACGTGACAACATCGAATAAGTGTAGCTACTTTGCCTTCGGCGCACGTCGACCAATTAGATCATGCTATCATCTATTCACTGAAGTTAGATTGCAAACGTGTTTCAATATATATATTATCTTTGTGACCATCATGTGGAAGAGATATGTCTTTTAGAATGTTATCTTGTATTCATATCAAGCGTATCATAAATTGAAACAAATATTAGAAATTTTAGACATCGTGGAATAATTTTTAGTTTTTAATAACATTTTTATAATAACTTTTTGTTGATTTATTGTATAAAAATGCATATTAATTATTTAACGCATTATTTTGCTCGATTCGCAATGTACCGAAGCAATTAAATCTTGCAGATTCAATCTCGTTAGTTGCAAAATTCATATATAAAATATTATATTTCTATGAAATATTAATGCTTCAAATTTTTCCCTTAGCATTGTTAAAGATCACAAACGTGTCAAAGATCACAATTTTCAAAAGAGAAACTATGTAAGAAAAGAGAAACCATAAAAGAGAAAGGAAATAACCATATTCGTTAGATCATCTTGCAATGTAGGAACAGACAATCATATCATTGAAAATTGAAAAAAATATACGTATAATTGAGTGAGAAAAGTCCCCGATGGATAAGAATAAAAGATCTTTTTCGAGACATTATTAAATAATATCGAGAAATGAAAATACATGTTCATGTACGTAAGCCTTTTATATCGCGGAAGAAGATAACATACGGGGCGAATTTCAGTTGAAGCGCATAAAAAAATGCCATTCTTAAAGAACGAAGGAGTATAAAGGGAAGATAGTTCCTGTATATTCTGGAGACAGGAAGCCACCCGGCCGGTTCTAGATTTTGTTCCTTATCTTATTTCTTTTGCCCTTTACTTTACTCGAGGAACGGCTACATCGAGTAGTAAAAGAACTTTTTCAACAAAGAAACGAGAGATTAATCCCGGATTCGAACGGATAAAAGGAAACGACGGGCACAGTAATCGCGCGCTGTTGGTTATATCTTTCCACGTCTTTGTATTACGTACACTACAACCGTTAAATCAATTTGTCGATGATGTTTAGCGTAATCTTCAACTAATATCGAATAAGTTTCGGTCTTTTTATTATGAAAAAAAATTTTGTCAAATAAACAAGTTTATCTTTCCCCGAGTATCACGTATTATTTTTCGCAGGCGGCTTATCTGATAATTTGTAAGTCCATGCAAAACGAATAATTCTCAGGACGCGATGTAAAGTCTCCCCGCTAATCTTCGGTCGGTTTAATTAACCAACGTGATCGCTCTCCCATTGCTCATACGAAAATTCTTCGCCAAATTGGACCTTCCCTCCTGATTGTTACCCAAGTTGACATGAACCATGTGATTATCCTCCCCCCCTCCCACCTCTTCGATTTGCCGTCGTCGTCCATCTATCCCGCCTCCGTTAAGTTTGCACAGGTATTCGATCTTCTGAGATCGGAATAAGAGGATCGCTGGCGAAGGTAGCTACGGGGAAGGCCGGGGGTTTGTAGGAACAGACACAGAGGTACGAAGCGCCTCGGTGGAGGCGAGAAGAAGTACTGTACAAAGTACAGAAAGGGAGACAACGAAGGCAAGGGGGAAAGGCGCCCGCATTCCTTCACGCTTATTGGTTTCATCAGATTGCTTTGCTTCTATTAGGTAGTGATGTCTATACGGATACCACGTATCGCCGGCACGTTCTCTAATACCCCGGAGGAACACCAAACAAATGAAACGGCATGTTCCGTCCTTCGTCCTCCTTACTACATCTCCTCTATATCCGCAACCGTACAGCTCTATCTCTCTTCTACTACGTTCAGACGAGTCGTTCAATACTATTTGTGCAATATAGGGGCGAGAAACCACCTACACATGTATATACACAGAGACAGATGCACGTGTACATATATTGTATAGCCACGCGTGCAATGGGATGCAGCGTACCAGATACGCGAATTGCTCAATACACGCTCTTATTGCTGATAAGATTAATAATATCCATAGTTCGGAAGCTGAGCAACGTCAGATTTAAATGGTGTTGTAGATCACTTAATTTCATCCTTCGAATATTTATACATCCGTAAAGTAAAGCGATCAGGTGAACGTCGTGCCATCAGAATGTAAGGAATAAAGATAGATGGTAAAGTGGATAGAGAGATCTGAAGAGGGGAACGAGTTTTGCCACGGGCCAATGCTAACAAACCTTGAAACGCAATAAAAGCTACAATCCCACCGCAGGGTACTGTACGTATATACGCGACGAGTGTGTATTTTCTTTACCACTGGGGCCGCTCGCCATTGACTTGGCTCCGTCTATCGTGAAATAAGTATCGTAGAAGAGCGCTACCTAAGAAAGGTGGTGAGAGGTAAGAATAAGCAGCACAGGCTCTTGCACAGACTAGTATACAATAGCAACGCGAAGAGTGTAACCACATACATAACATACACACATATACATAAACATACTCTTATGTGTAACGTGCCCTTCGGCACAGAGGAGATATTCGCTCTTATCGATCCCCGTTCAATCGATCGCGAATAAGAAAGGAGTTGACGAAGGAGCGATGGTAGCAAAATCGCTCATTAGTATTTATAGTCCGTTCTTACTTTAAGATTGTCTGAAAATGCTAATATAATCTTTTGATTGCCTTATGACATCTTAATCCTTAATTGTCATTGCGAATCCATTGAATTTGTATCAAATTTTTCAACGTCTATCAAAGTATTTATTAACATGTTTTATGTTAAATAAGAATCAATGCAATACTAATGTTTAGTTATTATTAGTTTTAAAGATAGATAAATGAGAGTTTAAACGTCAAAAAAATATAAATATTTGAAAAATTGGTTTTTTCACAACGTCAATTAAAGGTTAAAATATTTAAGATAGTCTCAAATATAAGACTCGACTAAGAATACCGGCCATTGTTGCGAGTTACGGTCATTTACTAGATGGAATATTGTCGGCCGCTCGCGCGGAAATGCTTGTTTTTTCGTCATCTACGCAAAGCCTATCGCGCAAAAACCGAGTAGACGTGCAATTACGATGTTATCTTTAACGACGACAATGATAATAATCGCAAAAGAATAGCGCGAGCTAAGCGCGTCGTTAGTGCGCGCGAATCACGCGTGCCGTGGCCGTGTCCAGCTTGGCCCGCGGCGCGTATGCATTCCTGCATGTCGCTCGTCGAGAATGATGAAACGCGTGCAAGTACCGCTCCTATTTTCCTTTCCCCGTTTTCGCGCCGGCCGTTTTTGTCACGTCTATAGCCGCTCTTTAACCATCGTACTTTGTACCGCAGCGCCAGACTGCCAATTCGTCCTGCTGGATTGTACGTTCCACTATGCCTGTTTCATCAACGCTATGTGAGCGACATTTCATAAATTTCCTCTCGTTTTCTCGAATGATTTTTTGGCTGTTCGTTTGGTCGAAAATTCCTTCGTGTGTTGCTTCTTATTATCAGATTTTTATTATCTTTATGAATAAATCTAATTGTGATATTTTTCATCAATATTTGTATTATACGGGGTTGCTACAAAATTGGAAATTCAAAGAAATCGAAAACGACAAATAAGGAAAAATAGGGGAAGTCATGGAAAATTAAAATTTTTAGCTTTAAAAAAGTTTAATATACGTACATCACGCACCTACGCGCAGTTTTGGAATACTATCAATTTAATAATTAAATGCAAACAGTGTCAACACCATTAATAGTAATTTACGTTGCTGCGTTAAATTGCTCTCTCGATCAAATATTTAATGATTTCTAAACCAGGACGAAAATACTAAAAATTTCAAAAGATTGTTGAAAATCAGGAATAAACATATTGTCTGAAAATCAGGGAAAAGTTATAAAATTTTAGATAAAGATAAAGAATTTGTGACAATCTTGTTATAATTTTATACTTGTTTTCTTCATAAATTTGAAAATCATGCAAACACAATACGCATTCCTTTTTTAAAAACGAAACGGCATTTTATTAAAATTATTTTATTAACTACATGTTTTTATAAAAGAATAAAGCAAAGACAAAGAAAAACGTTTATTTTAATCATGTCATTAAAGTGAATATTATCATTAATTTTTTAGAAGAGTATGATACGCTTTTGCAATTCTTTCTTATTATAACTTTCCCGTTATAACATTCTCAAAATTGATGATAAAAACTTTCTGTTTTCCATAAGTAACGTTTCGTAATCACGTCTACGTGGTACTTATTATCATCCTGATCATGAACGTAGTTCAAGTAAAGGACATAACAAACTATAGGAGGAACTTTAACACCTCCGTGAAGTCACGTCTTGTTCAGAATCCAGGAATACGATATCGCACGTTTCCGCTTGTTGGCAGAAACCGCGAGCAGAATACTTAGGCGATAGGATAACGTCTGGTTAACGGTATAAAAATGTACATGTGTACATCTACATTTTCATCGTTCGCAACGGTGATGTTACTCAAACGTACGATATAAATTCACCATGATGTACCTTCACTAATTTCGTCTTTACAATATGTGTTTTACGATACTAGTACCGAAGACATACTAGTATTTATATGCTTCCAAGAAGAGAGGAAAACGAGGAAGCTATTTTCAGAAGCGGTTACGAGCATACCGTGTCCCGTTCCTTACGCGATGAACGTCAGCGATGACTCTACGAACATAGGTACACGGTGAACACGTGAACCTAAGTGCGCCACGTGTATTGTCCTTTCCACGGGGCCCTTCAACGGTCTTGTTATCGTGTAGCCACGGTTGTAATAAAGCGCGCATTATTACCATATAATTATGAGTACAGTTGGGTCTACAAGAAGGCGGGGGATCTCGAGGGTCTCCTTGAAAGATATCCGTGTTACGTAACGAGATAAATATTTTCTTATAACGGGGATACATTACACGCGCGCAATACTTTGGAGGGGGCGAGGATCCTTACCGCGTCGGATCTTCCGCATAACGCTCGCGTCGCCGTTACTGCTCGACGATCGTCTTATCCTCGCGCCACGATCGTAAGTTTCCGTCGGCATGGTTTCCCGCTACGGTGACCGTAAAGGACGTCGACACGCAAGAGGAATCCCGGTGCCAAAGGTGGACGGTGGGGTCGCGGAAAAATATCGAAATCTATATCGTTAATCAAGCAAAAATTTCCGCGGTTACGCTAGCACGAACGATGAGAGCGGCTTTGGGCGAGAGCCAATCTGCCATTGAGGTGCATACCAGTGGATCTAGGAACGAGCCTTGGTAGCGCAGCACTCTCCAGGAACAGACGACAGGCTAGAAATTCCCGTATTTTTCTGCAGCAAATCCCGGAAGTTCTTTCCCGATCCAAGTTTTTTCTTGCCTGTATACATTTGATGTCTATCTTCTCAGCGAAATCAGAGAGGAAAGGTTGTAAATTATTGCAATTTTTATATTTTTTAAAATTCTCGGTATTTTATAATTATCTTCGTAATTCCTTTGATCTGATCCCATAATTCTCTCGTGCCAGAGATGCCCTTTGCGCAGAGTGACCGTAGCAAGGACCGTGGAGGGTAACCCTTGCACGGTCGCGGAGTGGCGTGGGTAATGCGATTGCGATTTTCCGCCTTCGATTAGACGGCTTTCTCGTGTCCACGAGGGTGAGAGAGCGTTCGCTCGCTTCCCCCGCAACCATCTCCTCTAAATGCATCATCTATCCAGAGATACCCGATGGAAGGGGAACGAGATCTGGCGGGCCCTTCGGGAAGAAAGTGAAATACGTTACGATCTGTCTTGGGTCAGCTCTTCCATAGACGATACGTCGTGACTGCTCTCGATAATGGGAATCCTCACGGTGGATAGAATATAATACTCGACGGATCGTGGGGCCAACGGGAGGAACGGGAAGGTAACGGGAGCGAAGGGAGATGAGACTGAGCTTTCCTATGAGTCCCGTTATTTCGTAGAGGTTCATATTTACCTTCTCCGCTTCATTCAATTTCCTTCTTGAGGATGCCGTATATTTTCGGACACAGGACTCGATACCGATTTATTGACGTTGACTCTGCGACGAACTGTTGTGCACATCGTTTGAGGACACTTGCGAATAGTATTTGAAGCGGATAGTCATGTAAGCATATGTGATGTATAGTCGTTTTCAGCAGATACATACGATTCATATGATAATTGAGAAAAACTGATTTATATCGATAACGGTGAAAGAGATTAGCTTGAAAAATAAAAAAATCTGTGAATGCAAACTTTTTTTTATATAATTTTTATTTTACAATTATTTGTCCTATTACAATATGTAATTATTAGATACATAGTAATAGAAAGTCTATCCATTTTACAGAATATATCGTTACGTCAAAATATTCTTAAAAAATTTTAAACCATTCTGTTACTCAAAACTTTTCTCTCGACTAACTTTTAAAAGATAAAATATTTACATTACGCGATTAATACTAGCTATTTTCCTTACGTGAAAAGTCGTTGTCAAAAGCAGGCACGAAGAAAATTGATCGCCGTCGTATGTTTGAAGTTTAAAGTGTAACGCGTCAAGATTAATAATATATGATTGAATTTTAAGGATGCGAGTAAGACGTTCGCAGATGTCGATAGTAGAGTCAAGTAGAGTCAAGTAGTTTCCGTAGTCGATATTAAGGGTTTATGCCGTTGCATCGAATAACTAGTTGAGGAAGTAAAGTGGATCTATGTACGCAGCTGCGTGTGAATACGAGAATATGTGCGCATACATGGCAATTACCTTAAGAGAATTAACGTACATTGGAGAACTATGCCCTGTGGGCTAGCTTAGGCACAGGTTAGTTAGTTACGTATATTCGTACAACATGCACTGTCAGTATCAGCTGCAGCGTCCATCCTTTATCAGAAATTCTCAAATAACAGGGCAAAATAATTTCGCTATTTCGAAATAACCTCTGCGACCCGAATAGGGAGAACGCCGGAATCTGATGAGTCGGTTTGGGCTCGGCTTGGCAAGAACCTCGCTTCGCGTTGATTTGGAGTGCCCATAAACCACCGCCGTAGCTCCAGAAACGTACATGATAACTTCCGCCGATCCGCGAATACCGTGAATTTGCAAGGCTGCTCGCCAGCTGTGCGCCAGTTACTAGTCGAATGTACGATCCTCTACCTCCGTTGCTTCCGTCGCTTTCAGCCCAGATATCATACGCGGTCGAATGTCGAATATTCAGATGAGAACTCTAGTCTCTTTGTACCCACTCGGTCTCTTAGTATGCCAATAATCGTAACAAGGAATGGCATGACACACACGACAATGCCACGACATACAAATATTATGATGTTGTGTTCAGTGAGATTTCTGCTGTGTGAATTCTATCGAAATGAAATCGCGACTCAGTGAAACTATAAAAAAGGTTCGTTTATTAATATAATGTTTTTTCATTTTATAAAATAATAAAAATACATATGCGCGCGCGCGCGCGCGTGTATGTGTGTGTGTGTGTGTGTGTGTGTGTGTGTGTGTGTGTGTGTGTGTGCGTGTAAAAAAGAAAAAAAATTCTTTTTTTCGAGATGCGAATATTTGCGTTCCGTTCCATCATTGTTAAATGTATGACGATAAAAGTGAATTTATACATTGTTTATTCTTATTTACAGGACGAATTTGCGTCTAAGAATGTTATCTTCTTTATCTTATATCAGCGCGGACATAAATATCAGTTTACCACAAAATATCTGTTTTTAACATAGTCTGCAATGTGATAAATTGTGATGAATGCACTTTTTATGAGTGGCTTGTTCGATAAACATGTATTCCTAACACAACACAACGAGTACAGAGTCTATATTACAGACAAGTTTGAAACATTGTATCAGCGGCATGAATCACATTATTTCGTTATGAAACACAACAGATGGTGTTTCGGGTCAACTTCCACTGGCTGATCGATGCGGTCCGAACAATATTGCACAACCGAAGGAGACCAGACCCCAGACATTAAACGAGAAAGACGAACTGAGGTAAAGTTTAAACATTGGCGCGAGAGCAAGTGAGAGAAAACGGTACATCCGTAGCGACCGGTAATCTACTTTGAGTCTGAAATATAGAACATAAATTCCAACCGGTATCAAAGGCCGAGGCGCGAAAATTTAATGCTCCGATAAATTAGCATACTAACGAGAGGCACAGAGGGCGATGTGCATCCACCCCGTCTCCCTCTTTCAGCTTAGCCTAGCTCAGGTCGGACAGGCAGCTTTTCCTGCGATGGTAATCGAGCAAAATATTGTGGCAACGGCCGCAGGCGTTCTCGCCGAGGTTCTTGACTCTCTAGACTCCGACTAAGTCCGTCGCAGTATCTTGGAAGATTACTGAGTCTCCTCTCGCGTCGCGCTTACCTCTCTTTACTTATCCCTCCGTCCGGCCCCTACCTTTTTCATTCTTTCTATCTTGCGAGATGGGTTAAGCCGCGGAAACCTTGGCGCTTTCGTTTCCAGAGGAAGGAAGGAGGGAGGGAGGAGGAAGGAGGGTGAAATGCGGAAAAGGACCACAAAAGTAGACAGAAAGAAACGAGCCAAAGTGCACGGCCCCGCAAGAGCCGAAAGAGACCGGGAATTTTTGGGAAGCAAAGAAGTTAACGCAGGAAAGGGAAAGAGTTTGAACGAGAAAGATAGAGAGAGAAGGTCAGAGCTGGCTATTCCGTGTCACCAAACTAGCTACCACGATCCAAGTGTGGCCAAAAGTTGGGAGAATTCCTAATGTATGTGGGAGAGCCGATCGGTTGTTGGCTTGCATTCATTTTACATTTTACATTTTACCGGATAGTTTAAGATGTGACATGCCAATTTTCCCGCTGCGGCTTACATTTCAAAATCTCGTCAATGAATCTTATTGCCTTCGCATTTTTCACTCGCATTTCGGCTGAGCATCGATTTCTATATTAGATCGAACGAGAACATGTTTTATTGACTCATTTCTCCGCATGGACAACCGGACGTGCGTGTCCTTACAAAATTGTGTTGATTCACACGCTATCGAGGAGCGGGAAAAGCGGGATCATAAAGCGGATAATGCGTGAGGTAATATAGTTGCAAGATGTGTATCGTGTAGATTCCTTCCTTAACATTATCAACCGTATTAGATCTAAGAATGGTCTAGGCCGGCACTCAATCTTTCTCTCACTGATTACGTGATAATATGTACAGAAGATCCGTTAATGCACCACGGTTTGGCTTGTTTCTCCCAACGCACGTATATCGCGGAATGTAGAATCATATGGTAACGTAAGAGTATATACGAGTCAGCCAACAACAAATGATTACTTCCCACAGAATCGAAATTACGCGCGGTTTATTAGATATTGTGAGTTAAGCAAGCAACTCAATTGGTTTTTTCATCCTATACTCTCTCTTTTTCTTCTCATTTGTAATGATCTGTAGATAAAATGTCTAGTGTAATCTTAAATTGGTTGAGAAATGAATATTACAGAGTTTTACTTGCTGTCTTGTTATAATGTTACCGTGCAAAATGTAATTTCAATGTGAAAATAGAAAGTGTGGGCAGGGGAAGACCGATGGCATAGAATCTTTTCTTCCGGTGATCTACTACTATCCCTGTTATCGAACAATTCTTTTCTCTTGCTGAGTAATCCGACTAGGAGAAAGAAAGATTCCCTATTGAGGCAGAGAAAAATTTTAAATTTTATATTTCTTTTTTATTTCGTCTATCTTGTAAGATTTCTTCGATATAATTGAGATAAAATCCATTAAAATTATAATATTATCATTTTCATGCTCAAAGGAAAATTTTATATACTTATGTTTTATATACATATAACATATAATGTATTGTAAAATTATATTGTTAAATATCATAAAAGCTATAACTATCTGCTATAACTATCTGCTATAACTACGCTTTATTCGTTTCTTTATTAAATTTTCTATTTCAATTATTTTTTGTCGTAATTATTTTCTTTGTTGTTATTACAATTTCTTTGTTACATACAATAATATATTATCATATTATCAACTCTTCAAATCATATTCAATCAACTCTTAAAATCTTATATGGTCACTATAAATTATTAACTTACAAAACAATTTATATTATTAAATACAATATTATTAAATAATTTTTTGATAATACTTTATATTATTGAAATTTATAAATTGTTTCATACATATAGATACTCAAGAATTGTAAGCGAAAGAATTTTAGATTACAAAAGAATTTTAAGTTTACAAAATCTATAAACTTTTCTAGATATTAAATATTAGTATACAGATGCGATTTGCTTAACGAAGGAACACCCTTCAAAAGATGTGCAGTTGAAAATGTACACGAAATATTTTGCAAGTAATGCTGCAAATAGCCTTGACTGGTAGAATTAAATGAACCGAGGTGACAGAGGGAGAAAGATAAACAAGCCGAAGAGACACGGGAAAGAGTCTGTTTGTCGATGTCAAAAATCAACACAAATTGAAATCAGCGACGGTCCTGTTTCTGTGTCGACTGCAGAAAATAGACCTTTTACTTTTTGATATTTGCGAGTTTGCTGCTGCTATATTTTCCAAATTGGAATAAATTCGCGTTTGACAAAATCATCCGCAGCATCACTCTAATCGTGTAATCTGTGCTTTATCAAAAATATTTCGGCAAGTATATTTCTGCTTTTTGGTCTGCAAAATATAGAAAGGGGAGAAAACTAAAAATAATTAGATTTTTACAAATAATTTATCTGATTATATCAGAAAGTGTTCAGTTTAAAAATTATTACGTAGAGAAACGTAAACAAAAAAAAGAACTATAAACGAATCATATACCGAGTGAATGTAAGACAATTACTTACTGATGTAATTGTACCCTCTAAATTTCTTGGAGTGAAATCTCACTTCACAAAAGAATTAAAATACTGCCACTATTGAAAAAGAGTGAAAAATTTCCACTCTTTAATAAGAGTGAAGTGAGATTTCACACTTTTGGAATGAGATTTAGTCCAAAAAAGGAATGAGATTACTTTCTTTTGGAGTGAATCTCATTCTAAAAGAAAAAGAGTGAAAATCTACTACTCTTATTCAAGAGTGCAAGTTTTTCACTTTTCTTCATAATAATAATGGCAGTATTTTAACTCTTTTAGAATGAGATTTTACTCCAAGAAATTTAGAGAGTAACACAACGGTATGCCGGCATGCCAATTATAACACGGTTAAAATGGTATCTCGGGAATAGAAGAGAGTTATTGGATTAGGGAAAAGGGATAGCGCTTGCTTCGTCATCACGAAGCAATTCCCGAAATCCCGAGTCCCTTGTCGACCTCGAACTCCCGAACTCGGTTTCCTCTCTAGCGAACAGAGTCAATTAGAGACTCGGCCGGAGATTTTCAATCTCTAGTCAAGGTTAACGTCGCGATGTAAGTGGAATGTATGAAACAAGTGGAAGGGTCTGGAACGTTGTAACAAAAACACTGGATTGTAAATCAAACCCCTTTCCGACAGAGGCGTTCGTCTCTAATGCGCATTCCTAATGGCTCATCTGTGTTTCTTCCGTTATGTGTGGGCACGCTTCGAGGATCTAAATAAATTACCATTACGCTACTTCGTGTAGTTTCCGACTGAAGACTTTGCGCGGTACACGCGAAATTAATCGCTTGGTGCGGAGGAGAAATTTTGCGTCAATAATTCAAGGATAACATATGGCCTTAGTATTTGTCTAATATACCAGCTGATCAATAACTTCCAATAAGCACCCCTTCATACAAAATATATTACGCATCATTGTAATTTATACGTAATAGAATATCTTCTTCTATGATCTCTCAGAATCTCTCCGTGCGAAGCGTCGTTTAAATAAATTCGAACTAAAATATATTTATAATCGTATAAAGAATTTATGCAGATCTTTAATTTTTTGCTGCCCGTCATTTCATAAGTCACATTATAAATCTCATAAAATAATATGATATGGTAATCAGATGAACGGGACGAAATGGAAATAAATTTGCATTAATAACAAGTCATGCATTACCATCGACATTTTGTCGGGACATTCTGCGCAAGAATTTAAATGATATCCGCATAGCCAATCAATTAATACAATGCAGTTTCGATAATTCACTCCTTATCGCGCGCGATCTCGCGACACGCGTGATTACGAGAGCTATTAATTTTTTACTAATCTCCCTGAGCGCGTGAAGTGTATCGAATATAATTTTCCCAGTGAAGCCCATGTCGCATAAGAAGCGAACTAAATTGTATGGGACTGCACCCGACGACCAATTACCCTTATCGAATCCCGAGAGTGGGAAGAGCTGCGCTTATATTCTTTTGCTCGTCGAGTTTATCGACCTCGTGCGTAGATACGGCCAGCAGAATTATAACGGATGCCGACTTATCCGCAAAAGATTATTATTCCAATAGATAGGAAGAATCGCGCGTGTTACCATTACCGTTTCGCGCGATAATCGCTCTTGTATTTCCATCGAGAAATACTTTATGGCGCACGAGCGCACTGTCGTGAGTAATTAGAAAGAAACAAACGGCAAAGCAGCTTCGAAATAGTGGGATCTATCGATAGAAGATGCTTCATCCCGGTCCTAGCGCGACTTCGAGATTAAGGGTAAGCTCCTATCTTTCGATTTCTAATCTGGTCGGCGTAATGTCGCCCGTAATTAATACAAGTTGTAATCCCACGGCGGTATTCCGGTTTTGCGCCGGATAAGATATTAGTTGTGCAGTAGTTGCGCTACTCGCAACGGCTTGCACGTAGATAGGGATCGGCATTAGATAGGCTGGCTAGTCTTCTCGGTATCTGCCTTACTCCCGCTCCCTATCCTCTCCATTTCCTGTTACAGTTAATGGAAATTCAGAAGCGTATGTTTCCTAATCTGTGCAATTTTGCTGTTCAAATAGGCTCCTTCGTGGCGTGCTGCAAACCTGGTCAAACGCATACTCGCGATCTTGCACGTAGAAAGACGGATATTCATTGTAAGAAAATTCTCTGAGATGAGTATTTCTACTCATTGTTCAATCATTCTGTCTAAATTAACGAAAAACATTTATTCGATTGTTCGATACTAATACAAAAAAGTACGACGATGTACAATGCGATACGATGTGGAATGCGGAATATCAATGATCATTCTTTGATGTAGTTCGTGTATACATCTTGATGCTCGCGTGCACACGTGCGCGTAGCCTCGTGGTTGACGGAATTAAGAAGTAAAGCTTACGTGATCAATGATACCGTAAGGAATGCATTTCCGGTTTACGCTTCTTAGTCACTTCTTGGCTAAGAAAATTTAAGCGCAAAAACTCTCTTGTGTAAAAAACGAGTGTATTCGTCGCTCGAAGCTTGACGAGCATAAATATGGATTACGTTCAATTAAGAGCGCTTTCGAGTTGCACAGTGGTGAGATTTTACTTCCTTTCTTAATTAGCTATCTCACGATAGCGGATGCCATAAACAATGCACTTTTAACGAGAGATTTGCGAAGACTCGTAAATTACAGGGATTAATAAAATTGCTAATAAAATTGCATGATTCTTTGAATCGACTATGATGATTGATCATCGGATTCTATCGATATATCAGAGTCGGAATTTACCATTCTGGATAATGAATCAATTGATTACCGGATATCTTCTCTTCGAAGTATAATACGACTTCCATCTGTAACCGCTTCCCACGCATCTTCAATCAATATCAAGAAAAATTTTTCTCAATAAAGAGGAAATTGTCATATATTTACATACTTATATTATATAAAACTTAATAATACGACTTTTAATATTTGGTTTAATTAAAATAGTTACATACTCTTACATCTAATTAGAGAGAATAGTTGGCATACACATTTTCGCAAGATACAATATAAAGCAACAATTTTGGAGAGAGCATAATCTAAATTATATCTCAACTACGTAAATTGGTGTGCAGACGGTCCAATCTCCGGTGGCTTAATAGTTCCACAAAGTGCCTTTATTGATTGCACAATACACGCGTTTCGTAATTGCCCTAAGGACAAACGGTTATCTGATCTTTAACCGAAAATTGAAATAACGGTCGTTATTGTTCCCTCGACAAAACGCACTCAAAGGTACTCGTAGTTCAATTGGGCCATCTATCTAATACATGGCGAGATTCGCTTCACATCCATGGTTTTTCGCCTTCAGACAGCCTTCCCCTTGTTCTGACTTTTTATCTATGCGCCATCGGTGGTCTACCTTGAATCGTGATCGGTGACGTTGTTCCTTGACGGTTAGTGGCATGAAACGCGCATTGAGCAAGATAACGTTTTATAGGGGATAGGACGGAAGAGGAAAGAGATGAAAAAAAGCATCAGCGGCAAAATAGCATCGCCGCTGTTATGGTCGCGGCACGAACTGTCATCGCGTTTCCGCGTGTTTCTTACTACCCATTCCACGACTCCTTTTATCCACGGTGACGACGCGGGTCGCCGCGGGGTCTTTCTTCTTCAATACCGGCGATCAGACGCGACCGTTTCGCCGCCTCCTCTCTTTCACTTCTACGTCTACGATGAGCAACAGTCGCAGAAATATGGCTGGAAGCGTGTCCCATTGATCTATGACCATGGGCGTGCGCCGTCTCGACCACCATAGGCTCTTCGTGAGGGGTACACGTGTGTGCGACCAAGTGTGTCGCTCGTGTAGCTGCAGGTGCATGCAGGAAGAAAACGCAGATCGCTTCCTACCAAGGCTAAGCGCACGAGAGATGTCTACCATGGCTTATTACGACATTACTCGCGCTCGGCGTCCCTCGTGGTACAATTATGCTCGCGATGCGAAGTAAGACCCACTTCTGTAACGCGCGGTCGCGCAATTCCGAGGTGTATTTTAATTTGTTACTCCGCAGCGTGAGCGCGTCTTTATTCCTTTCCGGCGAATTTACGGTTGGCGCTGCGCATGGTAAATGAATGCTTTATGTTTAATGTAATTAGCGTGTGTAGCGCGTAAATGACCGCGTAGAAAACTGATGAATGTGACAGAATGACGGCACTAAGTTTTCAAATTTCGCAACTTACAAGTTTGCGTCATTCCTTGGGATTAAAAAAAATTTTAGATATCAGAAAGAATAAAAACGAAATAAGTTTTTAAAGCAAGAAGTCTTATAAATTTTACAAACTCTAAAATATATTGTTAATAACATTTCTTTTTTATGACATTAAACTTAAACTTTTGCTATTTTTCATCGTTTTTTTTAGTTTATAAAAAACATTGAATGTTATGAAATAATCGAAAAGTGGTTAGTTAAAATAAATTTTTAATTTGAAAATTAATTCATTCTTTAA
>NW_017259192.1:4728621-4736742 GCF_001594045.1 Atta colombica | reverse complement strand
TATATATATATATATATACACGTCTGTATCAAAACGGTGCCAAATTAGAACGTTAAACTTTTTATTGCTTTTAAAACAGATATATATTTTATAGTTAAGAGCTATTACTACAAGCTTTATCTGCATCGGGAAAAATTTGTTGCAGAAAATCATAGTCGTTATAGTCCCATCTTTCGCGGATTACATTGAAAGTTGTAAAAGTTCCCACAATACAGATTAAATCAAGAAAACTTTGAAAAAGATTTATTATGTATCCACAGACCGGAGTAATATGCTGCAATAGATAACGAAGGGACTTGGAGTCTTTTCTTTACATAACAGCATGCGCGATAGGATAGAACCGATAGAATTCTGATGCAATCCAAGGTAGCTCTGGTCTGGTCTTCTTACGTTACTCCACAAATAATCTCGTTGAAAGACTGGCTCGCAGGCTAGGCGTTCGTTTACCATCGCCGTAAGTATCCTAACCGATTATTATCACCCGCTTATATTTCTCATGCATACGGTACATCTCCGAGCTTTCAAAGCTGGAAGGTAATCTCCTGTGTTGGAAGAAAGTGCCCGAGCTCTTTCGGTTACGCATCGCGATGCAATCTTCCTCTCACTCGATTTCTGCTCTCATTAACTGTTATAACTCGATGACAACATGCTAGGCCTTACCCGCCTTCGCGTTACTTTCTTTCCATCTTGACAGTGTAATCCGTTCATTGGCGTCTCGCAGATCGTCCGATCGATTTAACCACCTTCAGATATCCATAGCGGTTTCACGGCCGGCCATGGAGTCCTCTTCCTCCTCTGACAGCAACGAGCCGTCCAGAACGCAGACCCAACGCAGCCTGAATATAGGATAGATATCGATGGCGTCCAGAATAGCGGTACCCGATGCACGGCTGGTACTGCCACTCGTTCGTATACCGTTCGTAGGCGGACAAGTCGAAACGATAAGACAACAAGGTATCGGATTAAAGGAGATCGAGGTTGATTCAGGTGGCGAATGAAGGATATCATTAATATTATATATATATATAAAAGAAGAAACAATACTATCGACTGTAAGCCGATAACTGCATTATATGCATCCGCTTGCGTTCGCTTCTACTAGTGAATTCGCAGAGCTCAATTGATGCGACGAATACTAATTTGATTTGAGATAAACTTGGCATCCTCTTGGAAGCATCCTTTTCCTCCCTTTCTCGGATGTCAAATAAAATTGAATAAAATATATCGCTGTTATTAGACAGAATATTCCATATTTGTGAAATATTTATATATATATATATATATATATATATATATATGGAAGTAATATGTCTTCAAATACGACGCTGAGTTTCACAATCGCCCCATAACGGGAATTGTTATGATCTTTGTTCAAATTTTTTCCTGCCACAACGATGATATACAGCGCATAGTGACCATCGATGGGCTTGTTATCCGTTGGATTTCCTCGTGCATACATATCGAAAGCGGCAACGAAAGGTCTAAAGTCGTCTAAATTTAGAGAGAAGGAAAACACAGAAATTTCCATCGTTTCGTCAGTATCGGGGCGTATCCTCATTGTATCCGTATTATAACAAGCAATATAGAACAGTACTTTACGATTACTAGTCGAGAATCGATTGTATGCTGCCTTAACTCTGTCGATGGTAATCTTCAAATTTCTTCATATCAAAGAATTTTATTCGAAAAAAAATAAATATTAAAAAAAAAACGTATTAATGTCACAAAACACTGTAGCAATTATTTTACTTTTATTCTATGTTTTCTTATATGTACAATATATAAAATAATAATTCCGTTTGATCATCAGAATAATGTTGTAGCAATTTTTTTCTGATTTTGAATATCTTGAAAACATGCAAGATTCGTAAATTTCTTTAATCACGATTGAACGATTAACTAACTTAATTCTCAATTATAATTAAGTTCGTACTTTCAATGAGGAAGATACCTTGTAATATGAAGAAGATGAGTAATCATCTCTAAAGGATCATGATAGAATTATACTAGGCGTTTTACCATGTACACAAGTATTATAGCATGCAAAAGATCATCGAGCTGTTTTACGTGGCAAAGGGTCGGAGGCCAATAATTTCGCCCGCACGTTGTACTACGTATTATCGCGTTGGTATCGTATGCTCTGTGATAAACGCGAATGGTGAATTCAGTCGTTACCCAGAAGAGGTTCGCGTTGCGCTCATAGGTGTACCATCCGTTGCTCTCTTCACGCCTCCCTCTTTACCTCCATCCGCGAAAGCGCCCCTTCTATCTTCCCCAGTCCCTATTCTCGGTGGAACACCGCATCATTGGCCGGCTACCACACAAGATGAATCATTGGAAATGCAACGCGCTGTAAGATCTCTGGGATGTGCCTGTGGTAGATAACTAGGTACGCGGTCGTTGGCTACAGTGGTAGCGGCGACACGGTGACCACGACGACGACAACGACAATGATGACGACGATGAAGGCTACGTTCAGCGTACAAGATGCTGACGGCACACGCACGTATCATCGACCGAGTCAGATATAACCATCCAAGCCCGTAGCCATGTACTGATCTAACGAGAGCGATTGTTCAGTGCGCATCGAGAACGATTTTCAGGTGCCCCCGAGTCTGAAGAGAACCCGCAAAGTTAATGGTACGGATGAGGGTTACATTTACAAGCGACCGACGGGATACAGCTGCGGTCAGCTGGGCCCTACACACTTATATATCTAATATATCGGCCACTCTGCTGTGAAGATGGCAGGGCCAGTTAAGGATCGTCAGGTATCGTGTGGACTGAGCGGAGATTACGGTTTGGTACGTCAAGGGAGATCACGCGGTAAACCGCGAATCATCCGCGTTCGGCGATTCTATGCTGAAGAGAAGAACCAGTTCGACGATCGAACATTTGTTACCGTCCACGTGTCAATCACTGTTTACAGCGCGTTTTTTACGCAATCGCGCGCGATGTATTATATATAGATAGCCAGAGATAGCTGGCGGTATCAATGAGGATAATAATTACCGCACGGAAGCGAAAATAATCTTTGCGCACTCCACCAACAAATTGCTGGCTAAAGTTCTGTCTAACTCATTCTCGGCGCCGCGCGCGCGAGAAATAACAGCGGTAAATGTTATTATGAAGTGTGTCGTTGCACCAAAGATCATACAGAAGATGCCGACGACGAGGATTATTAGCTTACATAGCAGCGTATTATCGTGCTCGAAGAGGAGTTGGAGCATGATTTTGCTCTCGGTGTAACAGAGACTGCGCAGTTGAAACGCAGTGATGCTTGAGATGCGAAGGGAAGAAGATAGCAAAGAAGGGGCTGCGATATAATGGCGAGTTGGTTCGAGGATAGAAAAGAAGAACCGTGAAAGAAGGACCGTGATAATGTAAGAGATAGAATACGCGAAAGAGAGAAAAGAGAAAAAGGAGGAGGGGAGAGGAAAAGGGAGAAAGAAAGACGTCTATCGGAGAAACAGAAACGAACGGATAGAATCGAAAGGGTGGCTAGGGCGAAAGAAGGTTTATAGCAGGGATTTAGATGCGAACGAATGTTTCGAGGCATTGTTCGATATAAGACACGACTTCATTAAGCATTCAAGTAATGTTCAAACATTGTACATTGAATTGTACTTGCGTTCCCTTGGCGACCGCGTCTCCCTCCCTGTTCCTCCGTCACTATCCCAGACGATTCTCCGGCATTCGGGAGCGTCGTCCACTTTGTGTCTCTCCCGCCTACCTACTAGTGTGTTGTGGCGGCATGGCATACAATGAGAATAACGTCCTCGGGGAACTCGTGATACCGCAATATCGAATAATGTATAACTATATCGCGGGAGGGTAGAGGTAAGAGGATCAGTAAGAGGAATAGATGGGAGCCAAGTGAGACGGTGGCAGGGAAGAGAACGAGCATTTCGTAGTGCGGTGAGGCATAATGTCGGAGGACTGAGATAACCCGATATATCTAGATGACTGCGCGCGCACGGAATACATCACCATATAAGTAAAACCTCCATGGCCTCCGGGATCACTGCGGCGAGAGTGTTGGTTGCACGGTGCTTGATTCACGACAGGCGAAAAGGTCGCTGCTTTACCTCGTGATATCGCTACTATTTTATGTCTCATAGTGATATCAGCGCGCCCAAATCAGCACGCAAATCATTTTGTTTCTCCATTTTTTACTCCTTTACTCCTCCTCCTCTTCCTCCTCCTTCCGCCTTGCGATCGAGCGGAAATGATGTCTATGATTTTATATCAACCGATTCTCGTTAACTCTTCAACGTCTCGAAAGTTATGCTAACATGTTCCATGTTACGGCTTTTTTTACGCGCCGAGGTGGATAATTTTGTGGAGAAAGCGAAGTTATTTTCGAGATAAGGACAGGAATATTCGAGTTTTCATTCAAAAGAGTCGAATCTCATAAGTAAATACGTTCCGTAAATACCTGCGAAATCGAAAGGAAACAGCATCGAATAGATATGCAAAATGAGAAAATGTCGCAAAAAAAAGAGAATCCAGGACTTTCTCGAGTGAAATTAATCAGGCTCTTATATCGTTCACGTTCGCACATTTTACGTTGTGCTGCGCTATTTCCACAAAAAATAATAAAAATAAACTCTTAAGATCATTTCTCAAAGGGCTTAGTATTATATTCGTTCGCCCAAGTCCGAAGATCTGGATGATTTACTTCTCCAAGATAAAAAATATCTTTGAAAAACACATCGATCTGGCTTGACATATTATCACCAATCTTATGCATTAATTAATGATCTGATACATAGAAAGTAATTGAAGCTAACTTAATTAAATTTAATATAAATAAGTATTGCATGGTTTACTTCCATGTTGCTGTGTTAAAAATTATTACAATTCAATTCCTTTTTGCTGTAAATTTATATGAATACGAGGAATTTTAGAAAATAATAAAAATAATAATAAAATTTAAATAAAGTAAAAATATTTAATTTAGTATGCTAAAATGTTTTTATCAGACCACGTGTTATTAATTTGCTAAAATATGAATATTCGTGGGAAAACGTTCTTGGGATGATGTAAGTCGTATTTTGTGTCTTCCGTTTTGGTCACGTACAAGTCCCGCGAAGTAAGAGCTTTTTCGCGGCAATATTTCATAAAAAGGTCCTATGGGTTATGAGGCACGTTTTAAGATCGCGGAAGTGCGCAGTTTATGCATGTACAAAGTTGTATGGGCCCCGATGGGTTCTACTACGACAGCATAAAATTTATACTCGGTACCTTTAGTAATGTGCGTATCTTTTACATCCGCGTATAGTTTCAGTCTCGTCGCGTGTAAGATAGGCGATCGCAATTTCGATACAGATTGTAGAATCGATACTTCATATATTATCTGTCGAGTTTAGCACTGGCTGCAGACGTTTTTATCTTACTGTAAAATAGAATACGGACAAATGTACTGAATACTTTTTATTAGAAATTTTCAACCGATAAAAAATATTCTCACAATTTTTTCAGAATTTTTATTACAAACAAGTTCCATTATTTTATGATTAATTATATTTCATAATATTTTTATTCTTTGATATATAATATATAACAAATGTGCCATTAAAATAATTATTTTTCATTAATGTTACTGTTTGAAATAATTTAGAGAATTTCATTTTTACAGTCATAATTTTTATAGCTACATATAATATATTCGTAATTTTTTTTCCTTCTCTCTAAAATTCTTGATATGTGTGAACATATAAAACAGCGAATAATAGATATACACATATGTGCGCGCGCGCGCGCGCACACACACACACACACACACACACACACACACACACACACACACACACACACACACACACACACAGAGCTCGAATTTACGATAGTTTTAATTTTATACATGATTCAGTAAGTTATAGTATATTATAATATATCGCTATAAAATCTCGTTCGAAACTCGTAAAAATAGTAGTTGATGACACCAAATTACACAACATAAAAAATTTCACAACATAAAAATTTTTAAAATAACCTGTCATTGAGATCATATCGATCTATCTGATACTTGAAAATTTTTATAACGACAAATAATGATGTTTCGTTGGATGACGAAAAGATAAAACATTAGCAATGAAAATACTTACAAAGTTTACTAGACTATGTATATACAGAGTCATGAAAACCAGGAAAAGCATCTATCAGCAGGGTATAGAAATCGCGTAAAAGAACGCGAGAGTGGCAAAATTGCACCGAATGTGAATAGCCAGGGCTTCATCTCTCGGAGAGTGTGTCTCCGCGAATCACGCAATGTCATTGTTACAGCATCTGCACCACCGTATCGCACACTGTATCGAGTTTAAATGCATTTTGCGTAATTGAAGGCGGGGCGCTATGGAAACGTTTCAGCGAATGCGGTAATAATATCTGTCTCGCGAAGAATTGTGACTGCAATTTTCGAGTAGCCGACGCATCCCCTCGTCTCCACTCCCTCCTTTACCGCACGTTCATCGTCTGTTCTGCTTCCTCTTTTCAACTATTATTGGGCCTCGAGCGGCGCGGGAGAGGAAATAAAAAATATGACGCCTCCGCCGGTGTAACGCGAGTCTTAATGGCATTGTTAACATAATTCTCGTGCAGTGCGCACGAGCAGCCGCATAACTTAACGTCGAGCGACGACGACGAATTATTTCGAAGGAGATACAAAGGTACAGCCGAATATTTCACGCGATATAGCAGGAGAAGCATGGTTTAATGAAATTTTTGTTCTCAACGTGTATAATTAGAGAATCCATGCAGCATCGAAATAGTATGTAACTACTCGCTGAATTTTATTCAAGTATATACAGATAATTTTGTAAAATAGATTAGTGCGTGCATGTATATCATAATAATGTATCATGCATGATTTAAGCGCAAACCATCTGCTAACAAGAATAATTTAATGTAAAGTGCATCTTTAAAAATCCATTTTAATATCTGCTGGTAAATATTATTAAATTTATTATTATTCAAGCGAAAAAATTAATACAACAAATTAATAAACAGTCTGTACGTCAGAATTTTGATTATTACGAAATCTGTATGGTCGGTCAGTAGAACGTAAGCTTACCGCGGGTCAACATTACGCAAATATGCCGCTTTTTACTGCTTTTACGATGATACTCATCGCCTTTATTAAGACACTGACAGCCGTAATTGTTGCCATATTTTTTCCGTAATGAGTACTTTCAGTTGTAATAAATCCAGTTTTTAATGGCTCTACGCGCTACCTAGCTACTGGTCTCTTGATTTAGAGGAACGCTTAATTCTATCTTGCAAACCACTCTTCAATGTACGTTCTTTTTGACATCGCTTTCGTAACAAATCCTCTAGTTTATAACGATATTACGGATCTATCCATAAAACTTGGTATGTCGGCCGAAACGACGTATTGCAGGTACGCAGAATCGTTCTCCGTTCATTAACGACGCAGGCTAATTGGGACGGCTGACGGTAGATTGGAACCTGACAGCACTGATAATCGAGTCGAACGAGTTAACGGTGCCTCCGGATATTCGAATCAAACGCGCTCTGTCTCAGTCTCTCGATCAAGAGTTGTTGATCCGAAAACGATTACGAAAACGTTATAAACTGGTCGCGGCCACGTAACGAAGACGAGGAGCAAGGTGGATATTGCGTGGCAAAAAAGCTATCTTGCAGGTAAAGCGGCATGTCGAAAAGAGAGGCGGTGGTGGTACGCGGTATTCGTGTATTATTATCCACGCGCTTTTAAGGCGTCATCAGCTGGTAATAAAAAGGCGCTACGACCGGCTGACGCACAGGTTGGGCACTGACTTAACTATAATCCCATATAAGGAGATCGAGCGATTAACAGCTCGAGAATGTAGTAAGTGTGCGTATATATGGATTTGTGTAGATGCGTACACGAAGAGAAGCCCGTAACTGTCGATAAATTGTTCAAACGCGTAACGAGACGTACATCGCTTTCGCCAAGCAGAAATTCCAAGCGGGGGCCGTTACCAAATAAATTGGTATGTATCGGCTGTTGGCTATCGCCGAGCAATGTGACGTACGTTCTCTCTCGCGTACTAATCCTATTAAATCCTATTACGAATAATTTCGGATTCCGCAATAACCGATGAAAGAGGAGACAGC
>NW_017259192.1:4707923-4728521 GCF_001594045.1 Atta colombica | reverse complement strand
TATATATATGGAAGCGATATTACGATTCACGTTTCGGACAATGTGTTAAAAATAACCGAGAAAGTTCAATCACGATGATCATTGACAGTCCCTGTTACATATAAAATCAATGAATACGAGAAATGAATACGAGAGGCAGTAGGTCAATGGACATTGACGATTGAACGCCTATGATTGTATCGTATCTTCTTTACGTTTCCTCAATTCCAGAATATCGCAATAGAGATTATAGAATATTGCAAAAGTTGCAACACTCGTGAGATTTACGAGAAACTTCATTGAATCGACTAACACAAATGTGAATATGAATGCAAATAATATGCACATAATTGCATTATTTGACAAATTTATACGATTCAGCCGCGAAATTTCACAAGAGCATAAATTCACACCTCGCAATGTGTCATGGTTGTTTAGAAGCGGGAGACAAGAGACCGCTATTTATCATAGGAGTTGAAAATCCACTGCTTTCGCTTCAAGCATTAAATTTGTACACCACTTTCATCTGCGGATTATTTTTCACTTCAGATTGCAGAGGTATAAAATTGACAAACAGATATAATAGCATGCGATCGGGAATCACATAAGTAAGTCCATACATCGAAATTTTACAAACTGATAAAATACGATAATCGTATCGAAATATCGATCCAATAATTGTAATTCCAAATCGGAGTTCCATCCCATAATAAGAATAAGTTGTATTTTATTATTTATTATAATGTGTAATTTTAAAATCACAAGATGATAATAGCTTTTATAATGTTGCAATAGACGAATGTGTGTGAATAGATAAAAATCTCGATACGATAGCATGTAGTTAAATTTATTTTACATTAGACGTATTATGCAAAAGCTAACACGCGCCTGGGATTGAGCTGAAGACTAATAATTGGCGCTACATCTTTTATAATAAATAAGATAATACAAAAATTCTGGATAACTGAACAAAATATGGGCGCAATGATTAATAGAGCACACACTAACACAAGCGTACGTACACCAGCAAAACATCCTTTCGACAAGCATACAGCGCATATTAAATTTTTGATGGACGGTGACGTGGGTAGAGAGTAGACGTCCACGCTCGGCGCGCGGAATGTGGAACAAATACCGATTTCATCAAAAACCGATATTGAGCTCTCACTCATTCTCTCTCACTCTCTCTCTCTCTCTCTCTCTCTCCTCTCCTCCTCTCTTCCTATGCAAGCAGTACCACACGAATTCCAAACGTTACGCCCATCGTTGGCCTGTTGTTCTTCCCTCACGTGGACTATGCAGACAGAAAAAACAGAGCAAATCCAAAATAACAAATACGCTATTTTACCATGATTCGAATTCCGATGTACATACCTAAATTTAGCTACAATTAGGTATCTTATTCATGAAACAGTTTTTTTTATTTTTTCGATCAAAAACTCTTTATTCTCATTACAACATACAGTATTTTATGATCAATTTCTCTGTATTCCAAAAATATCTTCCCTATTATAAAATTCATTAGAATGATTTTTATTACTAGTTAAATAGCTTTGTAAAATCCAAATGTTTTATTTTATCCAACAGAGAAGATATAGGAGATATTCAGTATTCTACTCTGTATTTTAGGATATGCAACTGTAATGCTTGAGGTGAGACCTAGTGTGTTTTCTAACGTTTGTCTTGTAAACATCGGCGCTTAATCAAGATCATATCATCGTATAACCTCGCTCATAGCTATCCATCATCCCTGTGAGAGAATCACAACTCGCTAGAATACATTAACGCATTATATATCGGCAAATATACGAATGGGGATAAGCAATTGATTACGTCACGCGTCATTGATCACGTACTTGCAAAGATAAATGCAATGTGTCATTTTGACAGACTCTATGGTATCGTTTACATCCTGGTGGATTAGTTGAATAAGAAGAAACGCAGGTGACGACGCGGCGCTTCACTTTCACACGCGAAAGGTGTACCGACCAGGTCGTTTCTTCTAGATTAACAATTTTACTTTCTGACAAAGCAAATTATTCGAAAATGAGAATGACAAATCACTGCGTCAGTGTGGCATTTCGTATATGCGCATGATATAAAAAAAACTCACGGAGTAATCAGACGCGGTCATTGTCGGATTAACGCTACGGGACAGCCACGGCAAATACCATCACGCCGACTAAAAGCGTTGTAATCTCTACGACGATAATGAAGTTTCACCAAACATTTTTCCTCTATGCAAAAACGGAGCGCAACCATCTGCCCAGAAAACTCTCGCCTCAATCGCTGGACGCAAAAACGTAGAGCGTCACAAACGATCTCCTTCGTCGAGAGCCGGCGTAAGAGCCTCCGCTCGTACGTTAAACGATTTTTCGTCGTTTTTGTGTACGCAACAAAAATGAACACCCTATCTACTCTTTCATATACAAAGGTTTATCTGGTATACACGATACTTCAACATAGGGAAACATGACCGGTCATTCCGAGCACTCAGTCGCGCTGTTATACGCGTCGTTTGCGTATCACGCTCTCATTAAGCAGACTAGCCTTTCCATTTCCATCGTGTTTCTTTCGGCGAGCGCGAAAAAGAAAGGAACGATGAGTTGTATGCTTTGCACGCGAAGTCAATGAATGCTTCGTCGTCCGAAAAGCGTCATCGAAAGATAACGCGCTGTCTCCTTTTGACGATGCTCGATTAGTTTGAAAGCAGCTCGTCGGCGACTACGACAGCACCCTAACATCGTTCGTAGACTCACCCTCGCTCGGCCGGTAGCATCAGCGCACCGCTGATGAAGCTATCGTCCATTGTTGTGCAACGAGCAGAAGAGAATCCCCGCGGTAACACATGTAAACGAGCCGTGTAGACGTGGTGTAGAGCTGTGTACCGCTTCGCCACATCCACGTAAACGTACACATTTCACGCGGTATATACATGCACTCTTGCCGAACATACAGAGTGTCCCTGACTAACCGCGTTTTGTGTTAACGCACAAATATTACAGCCGCGCGAAATCGCGCCGTTGATCTCCTTGCGAATTCAACACCACCGGTGATAGAGTATTGTCCAATTTTATTATAAATAAAAGATACTGATGAATATGAGACGTATATAGAAAGCTCGTAATTCAGAGAAAAGTTCATCCACATCCCGTGATATGCCAGAATAAACATTTCACGTAATTAGAAGTAGGTAATTAATATAATAAAAGCGCCCACATGGAATGTGTGTGTGAGATACAAATTCCAATGTAATATCCCGTAGTAAAATTTTTTAAATTTTTTACAATGTTTTAAAGATGCTCATTAACATCAATATACGTATTTCTTTGAATAGTACTAAGTAAAAATTTACTTACAATAATAAATACTTACAATAAATAATATTTACTCAATTAAAAAATTATAGTTAAATAAAATTAATGATTTTTGTATCAAATAAAAATATTGTTTACATTTAATAAATATTTACTTAAAACTATTCAAATATTATAAATATTTATTAAAATTTAGCTTTTTTGGCATTTTATTTGTATTAAAAATTTCTCAGTCAATTTTCACCTAATATTGATATAACAAAATCAAAACGTTTTTTAAAATAGATTTTACGTATGTCGATTTTACGTTGCCTCTTTATAAGAAATAATTATCTGCGTGTAATGAAGGTGAATGCAGTTAGTTAGAGACACCTTCGGTACATATACATTTTACGTGGAAGACGAAGTCACAAGGAACAAAAGAAACAGGATGGGGGCAAGACAAACGAGATAGCGTCGAGTAGTGCCCAGAAGAGAAACTATACTGAAGGGTAGATATAGAGAATACCCAACAGTGGCATAACATGCAATCGCGGTGACAACGTCGGTGACAACCATGACTACGAGTTTATCGACTAGGAAGGTTGTGCAAACAACCACGTGACATGTACTTGCGGTCTTTTATGCTTGGTCCATTCTTTCATATTCGCTCCGTTGACTTCCGTCGCGGTTTCGCTTCCTTCTAGCTCGCCCTTCTTTGACCAAGACTATGTAATACGCCCACACTCTTAGACGTTTGAATAGACACGTACACACACGTACATGTACACGTGCCCAACTTCATTGGCACTTCCGGTATCACCTGTATAGGTAAAGTGGCAAGACGCTGACGTCAGCTTGGGGTGCAGCGACACAACGGTAGATTATGTGGTGCCGACGTAGAAGTTGTTTGCGCGGGTAAGAGGAGTCAAGTCCAGTGTCGTCCATTTTTCACAACTTTCCTCTTGCTCTCGTATCTATCTCATTCTGTTGGTCGTTACCTTTTCGCCCGCTTGTTCACTCACTTCCCCTATTCCTTGTTTATTCCTGTTCCTTTCTCTCTCTCTGTCTTGCGGATCTATTAGTGAACAGTTGCGTTGTGGTTTCCGTCCTCCCGGTGTGTATGCGGGAACTCGTGGTCTCTGGAGATGATCGATATCTCGACCATGTGACCACGACCGAAAGTGTCCACTAGCCATTATTCTTCGTGAGCTCGCTCGTTACTGCCCGTAAAAATTTTTACGTGATAAAAACAAGTTTTACCGATAGAAGCGGCGCGATGGTAAAATGAGTCTCCGTAATCTGACGCGGCGATAATTCTTGTCGATATCACGAGAACGAGTATGATATGTACGATGTATCCATCCATGAAGTTGCACATGGTAACAACATCTACCGAACTCGCGAGTTTCGACGTGTGTTTCCACGCGGACGATGCAACTTTTACCCAGCAATGACGCGAACTTTTCCTAGGACGATTCTCCGTCGGCAGAACTCGCAGGCGCAACTTCATACCAAAGTTCCAACGATATTATTTCCCTGATAAAAGTTTCTCAAGGTGTCAGTGGAATCGAGGCCAATATACAACCGGATATTACGTTTCTTAGAAGCTATATGAAACGGTACTCATTCCGGAGAATGATAGAGGAAGGTTACGCTGTTTAGGGAAATGTAGACGTGCACGAAGCACATCTATATTTGATCCAGTAGCATACTTATACATAAAATAGTTTTAAAATAATCTCTTATAAAAGAGAATCGAAGAAAACTTATAAAACAGTTTGCGATCATAAAGTAATTTATAATTTATCTTTTTTTTAAATTTGAATAATTAACTCACTTTAAATACAGATTTTATAAATAGAATCATACCTTAATATATTCTCTTAATAAAATAACTCACTTAATATTTATGATAATACTAATTTGATACAAATTATATTATCGATTCAGAAATAAACAACTCCTTTACATTCATAATAGAAGAGGAACGAAAAAAAAAACATTTTTTTATTGCAAATCAAACCATATATATCATGATAAAATTATTAATTAATCAAAAGGAAGATAAAATAAATTTCAAAGTTGTTAGAAAAAATAACGAAAATAGTCGATTTTAAATAATTCGTTAAAGGGAAAGGAAAACATCTTAAAATCGATTTTTCTTACGTAATGCTTTCTTAAGGAAAATAGAAAGATATTTTTAAATGCAAAATTACAAATTTGAATGATAAAGTAGAATAAATAAGCCAAGCACTAAGCAACGATGTTGTTTTGCCATCGCGAGATCCTGTTGAGTTCGCCGGCGGCCCTTGTAGACAAGGCAAATTAAATATTTTTCTCTCATTCCACGCGGTACGCGCAAGACAATTTTCGTATTCCAACACAACTATGCGGAGCTCCTTCAAACGTATACTGTATGCACGGTGTAGATGATTTGAGTGACTCGAGAGACATTTTTTTCAAAGGAGAATTGTTGAAGATGTAATTCCTTTCATCTGTCGGAATTTAATTATACTTAAAGTCGTGTGCAATAAAACGTGGAATATCTATCAATTATGGCTTCGTTTTTTTTATAAGATACTTCCGATCAATATATTGCTTCTATACTTCAGAAGCGACAATTAAAAAATTAAGTTTTCTAGAAAATATGAAAAAATAGTATTCAACTTGACAGAAAATTATTGACAAATCTAATAATATCGATAAAAAATATTAAATTCTTAGCATGATCAAAAAGGTCATTTTTTTTCACAACTTTTTGAGTTGTATCATTTTGGCAATATTTTTTTTAACTGCCCTTTTTGAGTTTGAGAATTTTTTTTAATGAATAATTTACCTTTTATGATTGATAAAATAATATTTACTTAACTGACTCATGATAATGTTAATGGTAAATTCATGTTCATGATAATACTCGAAAATCATTTCTTTTTAATTTTGTGTTATTTTTGATGTGAGGGAATAATATACCTATACCTACAAGTTACGAGTATCATTTTGCGCTTTTACGATGCGACTGGCGTCGGTGAGCCACTTTAAGTCACAATTTATTAGAGATAGAGGTAATTTCGTGATTCTTCTATGCGAACTAAGGTGGATGCATATAACGTTTTATTGTAAAGAACGAATGATGGGGGATTGAATATCACATATAAGAAACGACATAACTAAGTCGATCTGAAGCAAATGAACAAAACTAACCCTCTTGCTCATAAATATCAAAATATAACAGGGCAGATACAATATATCTTTTTATGTTAGGGACGATGCCTGAAATGAAGCAAGAAAAGTTGCGTTGAGCGACAGTCGAGTATTTCGAACAATCATGATTTTCTTTATCTTTCTCTTTTTGCTGTATCTTCCACTTGTTACAGTCTTATTAAAATCACAAAGATATAATACGTCTTTTTTGCATAAAACATTCGTAGTCAGCTAGTTATATCGAAAACAAATTGTAGACACCAAAGTTTATCTTTGTCGCAAGTTTCATTCCTCGTACATTGCACTCCGTGTGTTGTCATATTCGTATATTCGTGGCATTTCGGAAAAAAAATAAAATAAAATAAAATAATCGGCAAAAATTTATAACGAATGAGTCCCGCAGTTTTCGGCTGCAAAACTTTGCTTCCTCGTATAACGGAATACGCAAAACGATAACCTGCAGTCCACGCCACCGTTTCGTATGGATCCTTCGCGGTTATGTAGAAACGCGCGACGCAATTTATGTGAATTCACGAATGGTTACGTGCAACAATGCATAAGTACGTATCTGTATGCGCGTGTACACTCGATCCATTAATTTTCGTCCAAGCTGCTTCCTCGCCCGCGTCAGAAGCAGCCATATAACCGTAAACGGCAGAAAAGTTGGTCGATTAAACCGGCGCGACGATAGCGGTGTCCCTTCGCCCTGTAATATTCGCCATAACATTTATAATAAAGCACCAGTGCTCCAACTATGTAACGTGTAAATTAAGATAATTTAAGACTTACGTGCACGATTACGCTTCTATTTATCATCCCCTATGTTTAAACTCACCAATATTATAACAGCAAATTAATTGAAGCCCTCAATTATTCTAATCTATTGTATGCGATTGTCACAATAGCAGGCGTTCATTAGAGAGATATCGTTTGTGTATATTATACATGAGCTATTGCATTAACAGAAATTTCATTGTCATTAGTGCGTTATGAGTATTAATTTTCCTCACTATCGAAATGATGTTTCGTGAAGCGCAAATGCGCATTTACAACACTTAAAACTCGCTTATCCTGTAATCATATTCTTCGAGTTAGCACATTAGGCGAATGTAAATTACGAACGTTTGATAGTGGTTTTAATCTCACTTATGATTTCATGGGGCGCCAGAAAGAGCATATTTCAGTTAGTACCCTATAAGCCTCGCGTGGCAGTGCCAACATTATGTATATGTAACTGCATCTATAAATTTAAATGTGGACGCTCTTGCGAGCCTCGGAGTGTTCAGATGGTAACAACATACACGTACAATTAGATACGCCTATAAAATTCTTTTAGAATATCCCTTGCGATGTAGCGAGCGAGTAGTGATTCATTAATATACGTCGTTATCGCGACCGTCCTGTCCATTAGCACGTGTTCATCATGCATTACTGTGCGCTAAAATGCGTTATGACGATAACTTGCATGCGTGCAACAATAAATATTAAATACATTCTTATAATATTAACTCGATGCGATAACAGCGTGTCTCTCTTTCAATTAATAATATATTTGCATAAGTATATGGAAACAATTTTTAGAAATGTCTCACCATCCGATTATTAATTAATTGATATTCATAGCGTGGATCGTAAGAAGCAATTAGTTTTTTATCATTATACGAATATTTTTTGTCTCCTTCTCGAAATTCTACTCTCTAAAATCTTAGAGTAGAATCTAATTCGAAAGAGTGACAGAATGACAATTGAGCCAATATAATTGATAAAGAGTGATTTAATTGTTAATTTTCAAGAATGAGATTTCATTCTTTGGAGTTAGATTCTATTCTAAAGATTTTAGAGAATATATTCGTTTGAAATGGGAAGATCAGAAATCTAGATTGAGTATAATCCCCGTACTAGTGTTAATATCTCTGTTGACTGCTTTTGCACGCAACAATGTTATAAGTTTTCCTCGAACACTGTGTGGTAATCGCGACCGGAAGCCGACCGGAGCACGTGTACTATACACGCACGGAATCGCGTGAACGAACAGAGCGCGAAAAAAAGGGATTTCTCTATGGTATTGCATTGTACACGTAGATGCATTCGGATACATGTTATGTGTACGACCGAACACGATCTCTTGCACGAGTTTACAGTCCTCGTTGCTGGTGCCAGCCATAGGCACAAACGTAATCCGTGTTTCGGATCTACTGATCGGCGACAAAGAGTCGGGTTGTGCTGGTGAGAAATATCGAGAGAGCGACCTATTCATAACGCCTCGATTGCAATCGACGTTCGCGAGTTCAGCTAAGATCACGGAAGTAACATCACGAAATAATGCACACAGTGCCACGACTAAGACTGATTTTATAAGCAAAGATTCCACTAACTGCGAAAATTACGAATTTCCAAAGTCTTAATTAAGCTTCTTAGTTCGGGGCATTCTTATTTATGCAAATCGGATTTTGTTTTCAAAAGCTGTTTTGCAAGAGGCTCCACGTCTAACAAAAGTAATACAAAAGACGTTCCAGACAAACTATCTTCGCTCGCTTTCTTACAAACCGGCTCGGAAACAAGATTTACCTTAGAAAAATTTAATTACACGCTACTCTTCGTACACTTTTCTAATCTTCAATATTAAATAGCTTTTAACATTATGATAACTAAGTCTTCAATTAGATTTCTGTTAAAATAAAATCAAGAACTAGCTGAAATTAAGACGAGAAAAAAGAATTAAAAAATATAACTGAATATCTGTATAAACATTAGCATATTGCATCTGCGTATACAACATGTACACACGTGCATCTAAATGCACTAGTATAATCTCGTCTTTTTTCTCATTGGACTAATATCGCGCCTTTGGATACACAATCGGGAATATTAACCGGTCTTTCAGCTCGACAATCTACATATACATGTAGTACCGGTTCGCGTTGCTCTGGGCTCTGGGAAAACCGGTTGATAGCACTGCCACTACTTATTTTTTTTCAACGTTGGCGGTGCAACATTAATGATCGCCGATCGCATTCTCGTTTTATTGTAATTTTTATATCGTATCGCATAGGTCTATGAATGCGCTAAACGAAAAGTTTAGCAATGTAGCACGATCGTTTTGTTTCGCAATCTCATTCTGTGAGGCTTCAATCATTTTTCGCGCTCCGTGCTCCTTCTTTTGTGAATCCACCTGGTCATAACCTGTTTCTATGTGACGCGGTTGTGGGTTAGTAACGATGTTATCTACATGGACACAATCATTGATGCAATAAGAACGTTTACGGCAATCAAATAGATTACGCGCGTTTTATCGCGGTGTAAATTATTCCGGCGTTATGACTTCAGATAGCACACTTTGCTGACTTCACATATAACAATGAATTATATCTGTATGTAAACGAGCTGATATAAGCTTAAGTTGTGATCTTCGAATGTCTTATTGCAGCATATAAATTGCACAATTTAATACCAGATTAAACATTTAATCGATATGAGCTTTTTAGATTTGTAATCAAATTTCCACATCCAATATATATGTAATAATAATAATTTACAAGTTGCAATTTGTTCATTTCCAAAGTAATAAATTTCCAGAGTAATTAATATAATTAAATACTATGAGAATATAAATTAAATACATATTTCATAAAGTTTAACAGTTAAAAAAATAGGATCTATTTTATAGATTAGAGTATTTTATGGAATAATTTGAACGAACTGTTCTGCCAAAGGTCTCGGACGGGTCACGGTCTAACGGAACGAGAGCTGATCACGGTGGGATTTAGGGTATATCACACCGATTTTTCATGCAAACGATAGCGCGAGCACGTCCGGGCGCGTCGCGAAGCACGATTTCTTCGGCCAGTGCATCCGTCAACGTCGTGCCGTCGAGTCGTAGAAATTTAACCCGCCGGAAAAATAGACGACTTCGTGGCGCGTTTCGTTCACGATCGGGGAAGGGAAGGAAAGGAGGAGTTGACCTACCATCACGGGAACATCACCGGGTATCCATGAAAAAAACCTCGATTTGTATTCACGTCACAACGGTGCGACATTGTGGGCACGAAGGAACAACATTTCTTGCAGTTTACCGCCTTTGACTGGAACTCTGCAACTTTTCGTTGATATAGTAATTTTCGCTGTCGTGACATTCATTCAATAAATCCAATACGCAAGATCAAATGTTACTTGTGTTACATTATGAATATTGGATTTTTACAGTCATCATACAGAACGAAAAGAATTCAAAATCAATACTGGATATTTGAAATATGCAGACAATGCGCAAAAAGCATGAGCGTATGCATGTGAACGATCCAAACGGAAATCGAGAAGCTGTCATTTCAATATTTCAACAGTTACGATAAAATCGCCCGCAATGTTTTTTATCCGAATGAAATCAACGAATAATTTCTTTTCTATTTAGTAATAGAAAGACAAAATAGTTAAAGTAATTTTCATCAGAGTTTTACTTTTAATATAATAGTCATAACAGAACTGTCTGTATATGTAATTATGTAAAAAATAAAATATATTATATATTATTTCACACACAAACACAATCTCCATAATCAAAATCAGAATTCGTAACATATAAGTATCCATTTATTAATGTAATTTAATTGACCCGTTGTTAATTTAATGTTCCCCGAAATTGCGGTATTACATGGCGAAATGTGCTCCATAAACTGAAAATGACATTACTCTCATTTTATGAGAGTGATTGAAAAATGATACTCAGTATTTAATTACCAGCATATCTATTACATCACGCAAAATATGTCGAATAATTTCTCGATCAGAGTGAGATAATTACACGAAGTAATGAAATCTCGATTCGCCATTCCATCACTCGTGGCCAGCGTAATACGGACATATCTCTGCTTTTATCCGCGATAAAGTGATGGCTACTAAAACGTTATGGAAACGCACGATTCAACGTTGGTACGTGTTCGGTCCTTTAGTTGCAACGCTTCTCAATGGATACAATTAAAAGTTGCTTCGAACGCTCACAGCGGGGAGAGTTGTGTCGCGTTTCGTAATTTCGTGTCTGAAAACAAGGCTGTTGTAGCATGCAAGGCGTGTGTGCACTTGTCTGATCCTCGTGACATACTCTCACGGTCGCTCTTTCCGCCGGCTTTAATTTCGTTTCAACGAGCAAGGAATGTCGGCTTGAGACCAAAAGAACGGGAGGGGAAAAAGCAGGGAAAAGCAGGGAAAAGCAGGGAGAATCGAGGACGCTCTTCGCCCGACGTCCTCGACGGTTTCGTTACTTGCACTACCGCGACGGTGGTGGTGACTCTAAAGGTCGAATTAGATTACCACCCCGACTCGATTAAACCACCGTCGTCCGAGAGTCCGTGCGAGATAATCTGGGATGTTGCATTTCGCGGCATACACGTTCTGGGTCGCGCTTCCAACGGAGATATGGTGCGATTTTATGCATTAAAATGTACCCTAATGATGTGAAATTCAATAAATGAGAAAGGCTGTGACATCTCATAGAATGATGCTTTTGACATTAAAAGTACATTACGCAACAAAATGAATAATAGCATTTTATTTTTTTGCTATTATACAAAATTTTTATTGAGATAATTTTCAGGCTGAGATAATTTTGTAGAATTATGCGATACGTTGCTCGTTTCATTCGAAATGCTATAATACAGCGATTGAACTGCTGATCGGTAAATACAATCTTTGCGCGATTTGATCTAATACACAGGTTGAACCACAGCGAAGTCGCACGTACGACCTGCCATCGAGATAAAATATATCGATGGCTCTTAGATGTGCACCAATTTCTTCGGCTGTATCGTGCCAAAATGCGGTACGTGCCGCATTCCCAACAGAGGAAATCTCATGAAATAAGTCTTAGAGCACGGGGCTATTGCATCGGCAATTCAGGAGTCCGACGCGAGAACGTGACATGATATCGAGTCGCCGATAAGTTGCGTGCACGTCGCATCGACAGGTCTTGAAATCCCTTACTGCTTTCGTGCTCTCACTATTCCGATGCGCTCATCCGGCTATTTCGCGCATTATATCGTACCGAATTGCAATACGCGTGATATGCCAAGCCGCCAGGACAAATCGTGAAATAGGTGCATGCCGGCGGGTGCATGCGGTGCTCCATCGCACCATTTCATTGCTCCGCGCGATCGTAACTGTTAATTGAATGCGTTAATTCACTCTGTAATCTTGTGTATTCGTATTTACGCGTAATGATACAAAATACACGATATATACAGTCGCTATATTGCTTGTGTAGATTTGTGATACACTTATGCATATGCACGTTCGCGAAAATCAAATGCGATATCGGTATGAGAGCCGTGTAAGACGGTATGACGCGATTATATAGAAGTACCTACAGGAATATTAATTTGCGCCGCAATGCCATTGTGGTAAATGCCCATTAACCGAACATCAAACACGTAGCAAAACGCGATTCGGTGAGTTTCGATTAATCCAGCGATAAAGAAGATCTTGCACGTCACGCAATGTAACTTTCGTGAAGTAAAGCTAAAGGTGGAGTAAGGCAGTCAGAAACTTTTTCCAACGTGATAGACGACTTAAGTCGGCGACACACACGAAACACCAATGCTCGAATGTTTCTATCTCGCATGTGGATTAAGCGTTTCTCTACTTCGGTTTCGTGGTCGCTAGAAAACTTTCGATTTATTTCGAATGATTTATAACGTAAGACTTGTCAAAGTTTGAAAAATATTAAGCGCTAATTCATTTTGTTAAATTTTCTTTGAAGTAATTTCCTTTGTTATTATATATTTCACAAAGTATATAAAACATTATAAAGCATATTTATTTATTTATTTATTTATTTATTTATTATATTAAGTATATACGGATGTGTTAAAATATAATATAATATGGCAATAAAAGTGAAAGAAATGCATGAGATTAATATTTGCATATAATACTAAGTTTAATATTCAATAACGCAATGCAATTTTAAACAATATCATCAAGCCTTTGATGTCGACTTGATGTATAAATAACACTGAGGAATATTTTGCAAATAAAAGTTTTGCTCATAAATTTATATATTTTATGCGTATATGCACAGGATTATCCGTTATTTTTCGTCCATGCACTTTTAAAGAATTGAGAGACTATGTTGTTTCGAATTCAGTTCGAATGGGATATGAAATTTTTATTTGTTAAGTTAATTATATCGTTAACAGAAGAGAGAGTAATATAAAAAAAAAAGCAATTCATCTATGCGTCCCAAATTCAAATTGGCGATTAATAGTAAAAGCGATGATAAAACCAAACCGTTTCACCGAAATTGATCCATAATGGCTCGGGTGTGAGAGCCGTGCGTAACAGAGGTTTCGATTTAAATCGCACACTAATTGAACATGAACCCTCGGGATCGTTCGCGTTTCAGTTTAATGGAAGTCATTCACTCACAAGTATTTCGAAGTATTTCGAAGTATTAATTTTTTTCGCGAATAAACTCACAGCGCCCGAGGTAAGTTGGATTATTAGCGTTCATCTTCGTTGCACCCAGAATGCGATAACCGAAGCGAAAGGGTCGAAAGGGGATGGGAGAAATTTCGACGAAAGCAGTCGACGACCTGGACGGACGAGCAAGAAAGGTTGATTAATACCCGAGGTATTGTTTTATGGAAATTTCCGGCCGTCACAGGACGCTTTTTATCTTACGCTCTCCCCTCCCTCGCTACCACTGTATAACCCATTAAGGGCGAACCTGTCGTATTGTCATGCTAAGACGTTGATTTTCCTTCGGTCCTCATTATCAGTGCTCAGTTCTGGGAGAAGTTCGTGAGAAAGAGAGAGATCCTCCTTCGTGAAGAATAGTTACTACATCTCAGGGAATTGAGGATGAATTGGACGTCCGTGAGGATCGTGGAAAAACTCTCAGGCCGCAGTCTGAATATTATGAGGGGAGATGGAGGGCACATTTTATAGACAGAAGTGCATTCGGTTGAGTAGGATGAAAGATCGTTCTTTTGAAAATGTGTATTATCCATCGTATAATAATTGACAGCGTTAAAAACGAATTATTTTCGGTACAATCACTTAAAAAAAAATTAAATAAATAAATGGATAAAAAGAGATAAAGTAGATTTGTTCAAATTTCATGTTTTCTTCTCTCTATTTTATCATTAATGAAAGAAGAGAAATAAAAAAAAAATATAAAGACTAGAGAGAGAGTTATTAATTATGTATCGTTAATTATCATCATTTAGCATAAATTGGCATATATCATATAAATGATTATGGATAGAAATAAAAGATTTATAATGATTTTATAATAGTTTTAAAACAGATTAAAACCAGTTTCATAGACAACAGATAACAGATAAAACAATTCGATACATAATATAAAAAGTATTAAAATAAAAATAAGGAATTTTATATCGTTTTTTAAATTGTATATGATATCATATATATTAATACTCAAGTAATTTTGCAACGAGAGAGATAATGTGAAGTAATTAATCTTTGATGAATTACATAAACTCCATAAATTTAGAAATGTACTTGCAAGAACATACGATATATACAGAAGGAAAAATAAGATAGGGTAGAATAGAATAGAATGGAGGGAATGAAGTGTGCGCAGAGAAACAATACCATATAAGTAAGAATGGGCTATTAGAAGATAGTAATCGCTCTTTGCGTATGTCCGTGTTCCTTGTATGTTCCTTCTGCACTATCCATATTTCCTTTCATCTATCATATAACCAAATCGCGTTATTGCTTTTTCGTAGCAAGTTTTCAACAGATGTCTTTTAGCATTTCTACGGTGAATTTAATGATTTAACCTATTTTAGTATTGATCCTTGTTTATCCACGTGATAATTATTTTCTACATTTGCAATAATTTTATCATATGTTATTATATATTCCATATATTCAGTCTTATTTAATTATATTCTCTATTTTTAATTTTGCATTTCGCAGCATTATATCTTCTATATTTTTTAGTCATAAATGAAATTTTACGTAATATAAATACTCGCGACCTATGAACTGCGTTTATGCAAAACGTGCCTTATCTTTTTCTACTGTCATCTCGATCGCATTGATATCGAGATTTGCCTAAGTGATAAAATAACGAGCAGCATGAGCAATAAATCGAGATCGATTTCGTATTGCTGTATCTCGCGGTGGATGAAGGTCCATGGTCCATGGAAAACTGTCACCGCGATAAATCGTAACGCCGACTCGTTGGTGGAAATCCGTGACGCCATTAGGCGCGCGCGATAAACGCGACTACCGATGCGAGTCCGATAAAGCTCGTTTCGGTCATCTATGGCAAGAAAATCCAGCAGCCTCGGTAGACCGAACAAGAAATTATAGCACGGCGACGTCGAAGCCAGCGTGATCGAACGATCGCTATTCCGGATAATCTTGCTGCACTAATGAGATACATGGCCTGATTAATCCCTCGATGCGAATCGAGAGAAATGAGCATAAAACATCGGAATGATGTTTTAGGCAGATATCAGGCGTTACATGCGTTGAAATTAACGTACATAATATGTATAGAAATAAATGTTATATAATGCGTGAGAAAATGTGTAATATACCTACTTCCTGCTAGAAAAGAAACCGCGTGATAAAATGGTAAAACTAGTCTACACGGTATGTAGACAGACGTGAATACCCGTGATGTTTTTGAAAAAAGTGTGAATGCTATTAAGTTTATCTGGAAAAAACGTAGTTTTTTTATGATCGAAATCGTCTTAATCACTGCATGGAAAAAACAGTTTTATTAAAGTATCTAAAAATTTATTAATTTAAATATAGATCTGAAAATCATTTTATTGGATTCAAAATAATTGTACAAAATATATAAACTGCTCAAGTTGTTGCTAAAATATTAAGATTTTTATTACATTTACTACATTTGCTGATTTTTATTACATTTTCTGAATGTACATAATTATTTTGATGATCCAATAAAATCATTTCTAAATCTATCTACTTAAATTTTTAGATATTTCAATAAAATTATTCTTTCTGTGCAGTGATCAAGATGATTTCAATAAAAAAAAGATGTGCTTGATAGGATTTGCATTCTATTCAAGAACATCACAGGTTTTCACGTCTGCATACCGCGTAGACTAGTTTTATCATTTTATCAAGTATTTTCTTTTAGCAAAAAATATATTGCACATTTTCACACTTATATGATATTTTATATATATATAGAAAACTTAAGCAATGCTGCAAAAATTTTTATATTCTAGCAATCAGTTGAAACGTGCATAATTATTTTGATCAATAAAATTATTTTTCGATCTGTATTAGTATCTAAAATTTTCAGATATTTATCGTTTTTTTTTTTTTTTTGTATAGAATGCGGTGATATCTTATAAAGTAGTGAACACAAATTTTGAAAGATATTCGAATATTATTGCGTTCGACAAGTTCGCATTGACTTTGTTCGAAATTGGAGAAGCCAATAATTCGATCAGAATGCTAAGTATTGGCACCGCATTAATCTAAACAGCGCTCATACAAGCAAGAATGATGTATCACGTGTCTTGTATAGCCTCACTAATTTATACGTCTGAGAACCGTTGATCAAAAGGGACTAATCTGCACACCCGCATCTATTCGTATACCACTCGAATATCTACCTATAAAGTGAAGCTAAAGGCATCGTGCAATTGGCATCGCGCTCGCTTATAATTAAATCGCCGTTACCGCTTAACAAGATTTCGAAAACGCCATGAAGCTTGAGAGGCGGCCATGTTGGGTTTCTGCGGATGACGTATGGAAACCACCGGAATTATCTTCGAGACGTCACGGGAGGACAGAATCTCGATCGTTAATTTAATAATTTTCCGCAATGCAATAAAAGTCGACAGCGGCAATGAAATGATAATTTAACTAGATATGCATACGATCGTTTAGGTTGTGTCTGTGTGGAAGTAACACGAAGTTGAATAGTTGTTCGACTACTCTGCTACAAGTAATAGGAACAGATACTTGCGAGTTTCTCAGCGGACATTATATTTTCTCACTGGGCGCCACAAGAGCATCGGCTAACAACACTTCGTAATTTCGCTCGTCGCAGCGCCGGGCGTTCACACGCTCACGCGTGTCGGTTCTGCGAGTACGATTGGCAGCGTGAGTAATTTCCATTGCTGTTAAGTTAGTAATATATCATTCTCGGAACTTTTATGATGCCTACCGTGATGACAGATTACTGATTGTACCGGTGCATTTACTTTCACGCAAAACAGTATTACTTACTTTCGTGTATTTGACCGAGAAGTAACGTCCGCGATGATTGATAGATGATATAAAATTGACATAACCTTATATTCTTAGTCGAGATTACATTTTCTTATACTTTTATGATAATATATTTTTCAACATTAATTATAATTTCAACATTAATCTTTAGATTAAGATTTTGTTTAGTTAATGCTTTATTTTCGAAATTATGAATATTAAGCTGCAAGATACATTTTAAAGTAAAACAAATTTTGATAATTTTTTAATGTAATTTAATTGTGTATAGAAGAAAAATTGTAACAGCAATATGCGGAATCCTAAGAAAAACATCTGGGATAAAGCTGCAGCTGTTCGAAATGAATAGATAGTAGAGTCGATCCGATATTACGGTTTTGTTCGTTTCTAGATGTGTACTCAGAACACGTTGTTAGTATTAACATTACGCTCCTATACTCGATTCTTTCTTAGAGCCAATTATATCGTTTACTTGAGTCCGGGAATACGATAAAAAGATGATATTAAAGGACTAACACTAACATCTGCGGGCATCTCGATACATTTCACATACTTAAAAGTAGCTCGCAGGGATATCCTCTTTTAAAACGTTTATATATAAAAGCAAAAACTATGATACTCACGCACGCCATTCCGCAAAATTAAATTTAACGCCGGCAAAAAGAACGATCGTCCGAGCGAGTCGAGCGAAAGGAGAGCACGGAATTTTACGATTATTACGTCCCGGACTCGAGATCATAATGTCATCGAATCAATCTTGCATCTCAAACTCTTCCGGCCGAGTATATTCGCGGTGCGCGCGCGGAGAACGAAACGGTGAACCATCGATCTCGCGGTCGGAGTTCGTGCGCGTCGTTATAATGGCGCCTCGTCTATTTTTGCCCGGTGAAAACCTCGGGATGCACCGACGATGCGCGGTCGATTAACTACCGTGAATATATTGTGCGTAACGCCATGGCCTTATGTGTCCGCGTAATTAGTCGGTCTTACCGCGCGACCAGCGCTAATGAAGGAATACAGACATACGTATGTACGTACACGCGCACGTGTGTGTATATGCAAGGCCGCTACTAAGTATCCAAGGATGACTAATCTCCGCTTGTACCTCGTTGACCGATCGTTATGGCCCGGGTAACGACACACGGTGTGCCTTCTTGTTCCTTAACGAAGAAGAAAACGACAAGCAGAAAGAGAGATAGGGGGAGAGAAAGAGGGGAATATGCCAAACGAAGACGCATCTCGCACACCCCTGGGAAACGCTTAACCCTGCGCGATCGTATGATAGAACTAATCGCGTCCGCATGCCGGTAGAATCGATGAAGCAACGACGATGATCGACGATCGATCGTCAACCCTTAATCACCATCCGTGAATCACGAGTGATGCCGATCGCTGCGAAATCCGTCTAGAGACCATCGTTTCATTTCTCTTTATGCGTCCTTCCTTCTATTTCTCGATAGTAAATAGGAAGAAAAAGGGAAGGTTAATGAGTGAGATAAATCTACCGTGGAGGACACATTGATAACCATTTTACCAGTTATATACGAGAACACACGTCGACACGCTATGATGAGCGTTAACTCTTTCACTATCGTTCATAAAACATCGATTGCGGATGTATGCGCACCCTTGATATCGAGACAATAAAAACGCACCCAAGATATACCAATCGAATTTCGTAATGTCATCACAAGTATCCAGCAGATCATTGACTCTGTTTCACGTCTCCAGACATCACAATCGTAAAGTATTCCTTATCATTTAATAGACGTAATAAAAATAAGTCTCATTATCACAAAACTCTGGCATTTAGATATTGCAAATCGTACTCCAGAAGGAGCGACATGGATTTCTCACGGGAGACACAATTATCATTATTGATAAGAAGAGCAAGCTGTCGCGCATTACGTCTTGATATTGCGCTTATCAGAGAGGAGGGGAATTTAGCCATTGATACGAGAATGAGAAATGGTCGTTGGGAAGTTCAAGGATTTCATTAAAGTAGAAGCATCAGCGTATCAACTCTTGGGCACCGTGGAAAACGAGGAGATGAAAGTAATACCGTATAATATCATGGCAATCGGCTGTGTGGTGGAAGTAGCGGTGCGAGGTGGAACTCTCGAGGATCACCTTGACCAAGACGGAAGAAAGGCAGCGGCGCGCTAGCTGAATGAGACTCGTAGCTGGAATTGTTATAAATCATTGCGGACAGTGGCCGCTAGCTACCGCGTAGCCCGTACGTTACCGACGCACGCATATGGGAAAATAATTTATTATTATGAACGATGATGGAGGAGGAGGAGGAGGAGGAGGAGGAGGAAAGTGGAGGCACTTGCACGCTGCACTGCCACCCGCGAGAGCTGTAACACACAGAAATACGATTTCGCGATGGATTATTTCTGCGGGTCCAACGACCTTGCCTCGAAGGGTAAATGGGTAACATTCGTAGAAGTGTGAGGTAACGGTGAAGCGTTTTATGACGGCATTAATAATCTGCGTGCGTTTAAGTGGTAAATATTAGCTTACTTTAGAACGGATAATCAAGACGCAGTTTGATATGTGATTGCCTCAAAGCTATCCGGATGTGGGAGTGTATATGAAGTCAGACGTTACGCAATATATGTAACTAGTTGCGCTTGACGTGCGCTCGATTAGTAAAACTAAATGTAGGAATTATTATTAAAATGTTTAAAGTAGCGGTATATTATGCGACTATACAGTATTTTACGTGCTGTTAGTATTAGGAGATATAAAGACATATTTTAACGTATTCGTGATTTAAATATTGAATATTACGGTTTTGACAACTTAATACAGTGGAAACGTATTCCGTAGAATTTCCTATTAAGAGAGAAAATCAATATATTTTTTATTCTTG
>NW_017259192.1:4693502-4707823 GCF_001594045.1 Atta colombica | reverse complement strand
TGTATAATATTACCTGTAATTAAACCAGATTAGCAACATGATATTTTAAATAAGACACAAATAAGTAAATGAATCAAGTAATAAAGTTGCAAATAATAATTTCAGTATCAATAATAATTTTATGTCGGAAACTAATAAGAAAAATACTAAAAGATAGATTTGATTTTTTCATCTAACATATTTAAACTGAGTTAAGCTTGTAAAAGCCTCCACGAAGTAAAGAAAATTTGCATACACAATTTTGACGCGCAAACAAATAATAATGTCGATTTTATTTCCGCGTGACGTCGTTCGAGCATCTGGTAAACGCGAAATTTTACGGAGCTGCTTAAATCGCGAAAGTCTGCTCTCGACGACTTACTCCCTCGCAACGCGTCGACAAGAACAGAGTGCGAGACTCGGCAAGCTAGTTTGGCAGAAGAGTATTACTGGAGAGAAAAATTTCATTTGTATTTGTCGAAAATTGTCAATACAAATCGAAAAAGAAGTGATATAAGAAAAAATACAAGAAAAAAAGGAAAATTATAAATAAATAATTTAATAATTCTTCCTAGTGCGATATTTGTTCGCATATATTTCATAGAATTTAAATAGATTTCTGTAGATAAAATATATAAATGCTGTGTCATGTTAATATTAAAGTAAATACTACTTCTGGAATTGTAAAAGAAATAAATTATAAATTTTGAGGAACTACTAAATATTATCTCGTCAAATTATATTACCTAACTAACCTATAACAAACATTAGTATCACAGATATTATGGAGATATTGATGTTAAATCATTGTTAACAAATTTGAGAGGTAGGATATATCTTGCTTCATATAACATATATTACATATATTACATAAACAGATTGAACATGTTGGTTAATGCATTATATAGGGCTATAATAAATTACATGTCCAATAGCTATATGGTTATCTAATACATAAATGATTGTTCTATTCAATGTAATTTCTGTAAGCAGCAAAGTATTACATATTCTGAGAGTATATATGTGAGACAATATTTAATAATTTTTATTTAAAATAACTGTTTTAACAAGAAAGATAATCGCTAATTAATTTATAAAAACCGAAAGATAATTAAATAATCTTGATTAGCTACTAAATGGATAATAAAATATTTAATATTATATTAATTATCAATATTATATTAATTATCACAATTATGTCAATTTTTAAAATCGTCGGATTAACGTGTTGTTCTGAGTGTGAATTATTTCATGAATAATAAATATAAAGTTCGATAACGACGCACACATTGCATCATCAAATTGATATTTCACATCGCTACTTGGATATATAATGATCGGTACAGTAATCCGTTTAATCTTTCGAATACGGAACTGCAATACGGTTTCCGACTACGAAAGTTTGAAACTAGGTAGCGCGCTGGTAAAGCGTTAATTATCGGCGAAGTGTCGACAGTGATTTCCGATAAACCTTGCCTTCTTTAAACGTTATGCAGCATTCACCGATAATGATCATGAGAAAGACAGCGTTTCCTTGCCACTGCAACCGTTACTGCTTATCCTGAGGGCACGAGTCGTAGAAAAGCTTTCAAAAGAGGTCCTCGATGAGAGTCTCGAAGCGTCATAGGCGTTAAGGGATCGATTCCCTTAGAAGAGTCAGTCAACCAATGCTAAGGTACGAACGGAACGAACGGTTTGGTAAATCGAGCGTAGTTCTGAACTTATGTTCTGCACGATTGAGAAAGTAGTTGTCGTTGCGGTCGTCGTTAAGATTTACGCCCGACAATCTAACAGCTTTCGTCGTGGCTATCGATCGTAACATCGGGTGAGTTAATTACTACCGGTGGTCCCGCCTCTTCCCCCGCTTCTAGTAGCAATACGAATCTGTTTTATCCAGAAACATCGTTAATTAGCTTTTCATTGCGACAGTGAATAACGCGACTGCGATGGGGCACAACAACCGTTTTGATACGTAAGCCAGGCACGTAAGAAATATTATGTTATGTCACGTCGGCTAAAACTGAAGGCAGCGGATCGTACGGGGGATCGCGTCAAACTACATTTCTCGGCGATTTATCTTCAATCAACGTTTTCCTCACCGCCGCAAACCGCCGGGTGCAGTAAACTTGCGCAACCGCGTGTATATACAACTGCGAAGGTGATGAGCACGGAAAGCAACGGTAATGACAATCAGAGAGCGGTAGTTCTATTATGCGTGCGTAACCGCCGATTCACCGGTAAGCTCGTAGGTGTCCCACGACCTTGCGCGAGCGCGGTTTGTCTAGCAGCGGCATATTTCCACTCCCCGTTTCATAAGACGTACATACTATTTAATAGCGGATAAAAGATACTGGGGTTCTCTCCAAGTCTCCGCGAATGCTTCGACGCATTTCCGTTTTATTCATGTTTGTTCGGTACTAGAGACGAGTGTATGTATATCAGATCGATTTTATTCTCAGCGTCACTCACGGGATTCGACAAACTCATAAAATAAAAAAAATTCAATGATACTATTTCCGCGATGCGCGTTCACTTCTCTCAAACTCAGCTTCTGTAACGGATAAGCCCGTCATTTGAATGAAGGATTCGATAACGTGAAAACTACTTATGAAAGAAATACGCGCTACACAAATGTACATATTCTGCGTGTAGCGTGAAGAGGCCCCTCGTATACGCTTGCGCCCAAAGGATAGATACGCAAATACTGGATTGAAACTGATGTTACCGAGCCAACCAACCAACCCACATCCCCCAAGAGAAAAAAGAAGAAATAGGAATAGGAGAAAGAGAGAAAAATAAGATGGTATGAAGAGCTACCACCCCCGGCGCGTTAGCCTCTATGCAAATAAACTGCTTCACTCAACGAACGAGCGCGATATACAAACTCAAGCTCGCGAATCGTAATGCCGCTCCCAGCCTCGTGACAAGATCTTTTATCGCGATTGAACGCACGAGTCGCAACACGCCACCTTCCTTGTGCCGTTGCGATAAAAGCCACCAAGAGAGAACAGAACCAGAAAAGGCACGGCACATCGTGGAAACCATGCGCAACACGACGATAGAGGCCTAGAGGCAACTAGAGGTGAATCGAGGAGCGAAAAGGGAGAAGAGGAAAGACGAGGGAAGGAGAATGGAGAAGGTACCACGTTGGGCCATCATCAATCTCTCGACGACACTTCGCTGAAACCCTCGCACATTCGAGCAAGAGCGAGTTAAGGTACGGAATAGAGCGAGATATTCGTATAATGCGACCAAAGTTTAATTACCTCGCGTTACCACGGTGTCGTAGGGCTCTCACCCCCGATTCTCCGAAATCGCCCAGTCTCTGACCTTACTTCGTCGACAGATTCGATCGTCAGAACGACGGCCATTCTAGGACCAGAGACGTCTCGGTATAAACGGGAAGATAACCACGAGAGAAAAGAGAGAAAGAGAGAGTGGGAGATAGAGACGTGTCGTCCTTAAGTCGCTCGTCCGCGAAGTTCCATAGCCATGGGGTCTTTCTCGCGATTTGCTTTTCTCTCGTTTCATCTTTCCACTGCCTTCCGAGCATTCGTGCTTGTAGCGAGCAGCACGCCGTGGCAGCTCTCTCACCCGTTTCACCGTTCAGCTTCGTTTTCCTCTCCTCGCTCCCTCTCGTCCGCTTTCTCGTGTTCTATCTAATTCTCCATCCAGCTCCGTTCCATTCTATTCGTACTCCTCCATCTCTCTTTCGCTGACGGTGTTTGTTGGTGTGCGCGCGCGATGTTATGGATGGTAGTGGGTACCCACTTAGAGCGAGCTGCACAGAGCGCAGCCACGCATAAACCAGTTTCCTGGTTATCCAACTCCTCGCATTTTCCTGGTCGACGCATAGCGCGTCGAACCCGCACGAAACGTACCATTAACGGAGGCTTCCCCGGCTCGATTCCACGGGATTCACAGCGCTGCCGTTGCGATCGACGATCATTCGAGGCCGGTTGCAAACCGGTGGTACAATGCCAACCAGTCTGTCTAAGGCTTGCCATATCGCTTTTAAAGCGATGTCGTTGATGCATGGAGAGTCCGCACATGTCTCGACGTCGAGCATCGAATAATTATGTAACGATCCTTCCTCCTCTTGGGACGATCGCCGAAGAAAGACGTTATCCATTCGTCTGGTATGCGTCGCGTCTCTGCGAGTGTTGAAAACGAGATTCAGAGATTGCCAGTGAATTTTCGAGCGGAATCGTTAATCGACACCGCCATTCCGTATATCCGTGGGAGACGTGAATTGAGCCGCTGTGCGAGAGCATATCGATCGGTGAGATGTTATCGAATGATAGGCGGAATGCATTCCAGTAATTTAATCTAACCGAAGTGCTGGGTACACAGAAACGAAATCGGGGAGACGACTCGGGAGACAAGTGGAAATTTCAGTTTTAATGGAACGTTATTTCATATAAAAAAAGAAATTGGCGTTTCTCTAACCGTGAGACACCAACATTAGAAATTTAACACTCGAGAGAAGAGACTCTCATGCGATAAAGTGGTACGAATTAAATCACTCAGCAACTTTCTTAACGATGCGGGTACCATCCATAAATCTAAGGGGCTCGTACATACGCGACCGAATACTAGGGTATTCACGACGACGTGGCGCATACGTTCACGAAAGCCGCACTCCTGTAACCTTCTGCATAACTTTGCGAATCCGCTTGACCGAGAATGGGTATCGAGAACGGTCTTACGCCGTTATGTGATAAGTCGCGTGTCCGTTAATGTTACGCGAGTCACTCACGGTCATGAGTCACCGCGTCGTAACCTCGTAGCACATTTGGCAGCCAGTCGGAAAAGCATATTCTAATTGACCGATCGACTAAGTTCTCACGACGCCGTCCGGTAGATAGATGAGAGAAAACGAAGCGATCGATCGCAAGGGGCGAAGTAATCGATTGACGTTTCAGCAACGCCAGGCGCAACATACTCGACAAGTATAGGTACTGGTTATCCGTTCAATTTTCATAAGAATCGCTTCGGTTCATCCGGATGGTTGATACAAATTAATATAACACTATACACACGCATATACCTGACATTGGCATTACCAGTGTGCAATAACCGCACGGCGTTGATGCTATTGCCACCGATTGCTGTAGTAATTATCTTATCGCATCGTGTGATCGCTCTTTTTGCGCACACCGCCGCCAATGCTACGGTATCTTTATTAGTAATAACTTAACACGCACGTTAATAATATCCAGACCATTTATATGTGGTTACTGGTGCGTCCGGTACGAAAGATTTTACGGCGAGCTCTACTATAAGCTCGACTATTCGACAGCGTCGATGATCTATCATTTCCTTAGATTCTACGGGAAACCAGAATCTCGTTCGGTCACTGTCTGACGGTTTATAATCTCTCGAGTATAAAATTTCAAATTGCTATTCGCAAAATGGGATAGTCGGCGATGTAAGATTATCCTGCTGTCCTCTTTATCAAAAGGACATGGGCCAGACACCGAATTATGCAGGACAGAACAAGAGGGGCCGGCATCGTTGGGTCGATTGATGCTCAAGGGCGAATGGATAAGTAGCTATAAATCGATGGTCGCGACGTCAGCGAAGCGATCATTTCTCTGCAAAATTCCGCAGTACGAGATAGCTGTTTGCGATTGAACCCGATGGGACATCCAGAAACCGTTATTCCGCCATGGTGACGCGATGGTATAGGCAGCTGGTCCCGAGCGCTGCCCCTCTCTCGACTGTTCTTTCCCTCTTCCTCTCTGTCGTCCTCTTCTTTCTTTCACTCCTTCTTTCCACCTTTTTCCCTGTGCATCTTGCGCTGGAAGCTTTCTGAGTGCAGATCGTTCGCCCGAGTGTTTCCGCGGAGACACCGATGCCCGGCCGGGTCGCGTTGTTCACACGTGAACATTCAATTTTGCTCTCTTTGAAGTCCCTTCTTTCCCTCGCTCTCCATCACTCCCGTTTCTACGCCCTGTTCATTCGTCCTGTTTACCGCACGGCATAGTGCAACTCCCATTTCTCGAGTCTTAGTATGCGTCCGCTCTCTCTTTCTTTCTCTCTTCTCTCGCGACATAATTACTATTTACCAAACACGCATCATCAGCTTATTCCACGAGTCTTTTATGACCGCAACAAGTACCGAATAATGACAGAGAGTGCCCCGCGTCCGTTTACTCCATCTAGTTCCTCGCACCGAGGGAATTACCTTCGCTGGTCGATGGTTCACCACGCGTGCCGGCGTGAAATGCTCTCGCTCGCTATTACGTATCTATTGCGCGATACGTGCTACTCACATTCATACTCTCACCAATTAAACATAACCATCCAATATCATATTCTTATATCGGTACACGCGCGGTGTCGTTGCGCACACGTGCAATGGTGATTTTGCGGCCGGATGCATTCGCGATTGTCCGAATCGGTCGACGTCACACGCTCACGAGGCTGCAAAATGATACCGCTCTCACGCCACTGACAGCGGAAGCAATTGCGAAATGAATTAACTTTGCGGCCAATTCGGCAGCGATCCCTCGAGGCGATCAATCCGTTATGTTGCTTGCGAAAGAGCTGGGAGAGAATTCGAAGCAGTACTGGGAATATACGTACTTATCTTCCGCGTTCTACAGAATCTTTATCATAGTTAAAAAATAACAGGCGACAATATGCTTAGCTGTCAGATCTCTTCTCTCGTGGTGTCTTGTTTGTCAATGTATAAAAAAAAGAGAATTTTCAAATAAATGAAGGCTGATATTCTAAAAGAGGATAAGAGGACGTCAAGGAGCTAGTAAATCCTTGTCAGTATATAACTTAACACGTAAAGTATTACAGCTCACCCAGCTTTGGCTTAATCCAATAAGAACATAATGTGTCATCGTGCGAAAATAAACCTATTGAACGCGTGCTCGCGGAAGATGTTAAAGTATAGGTGAGTGACAAGTGGGTTCAGGATCCGCTAAATCCGCATTGACAATCGCGAGCTGGCTATTTTCGGCGTCTAAAGTGGCGTGACTTCACCGTTCCCATCTTAGAAATGTAAAGAAAAAAAGAAAAAAAAGAACAGAAAAGGTAAAACAGGAAAGGTAGAAGCGCGCGGAGAATTTAGACGGGGAGACGCGAAGCCGATCAAGAGAAAGAGAAAGAGGTAGGAGACCAGTGATGTTTTCAATGGTGTTGTACCGGCGATCGAATTGTGCGTACCGTTCTGTCCTCCTTAGACGGCAGCGGTCTCGGTCCCCTCCGGCAGACGTCTTCGGTCGCTCGTGGAAGAGCCACATTGCCAGGTGTACACAGTGCCTAAGAGCCAGTCGGCCGACATAGTTATATCCTCTGAGTGGCCGCGGCGGTCGCGAGGCTCTCGTATTGCAAATCAGCGTGCTACGTCTGTGATTTCGTGGTGTGGTTTACGCCATGCGTGACAAACAAAAGTAATCGAGTTTCTTTTCCCTTTTGGATTTCTCTTTGGATTTTTCCCTGTGTCTCTCCCTTCTTCGCGGACTATATATAGGCTTGGCCCACATTTGTGTATACTGTTTCAACATTGTGCACTAACGGCCTTTCTCGAGAGAGCTCGCGCGCTTACCGATGATCCCGTGAGAAAGGTGTCGTGGAATTCGTCTTCGCGCGGCGTAGGAGTGCGGGATAAAGCGCCGCCAAATTGCAACGTGCAATATCGTGCCAGTGGCAAATCGCGAGCAATTCGCGTCCCACCAAAATTCGACGTTGATAGCATCGGCTACCGCTGCTGTTGCTGTTGCTGCTGCTGCTGCTACTGCTGCTGCTGCTGCTGCTGCTGCTGCTGCTGCTGTTCTCTCGAGCGTTCGACCAGGTACATTTCCTGGAATTCGTCTATGTACCGAAGGTACACCAATAGTCCATCGATGTGTTTTCGATGTGCAGTATGCGTAGGAACGCGCAAGCTGCACATTTCGAACGGCGGTATATTTTTCGTTATTTTCGGCGGAACGAAACTGTCAGAGTTTGTCCAGATTGCCATTGGATCGCGATTCCATGGGGTCATAGTGGTCCACAAAAGTATCCGGCGATTTAAATTCTCGCATATGCACACCGCGCTGTTTGTTATTTATTGCGCAATGTATGCAACGGTGTAACGGAAATATGAACGATTCTCAATTTTTATTGCTCTGTTATGCGTTTTTAATATTCTAATTGTTATTTCAATTTATTTCTGTCGCCCAAGCGTTATACATACACAATCTGTCATAATAGTGCTATATGTTGATAAATGCAGATCTGTTATAAATATTAAATTATAAATTGCATATTCATTCTTGTCTTATAACTTGGAAGCATTTTAAATTTAGTAATTGTAGCATATATGTGTGCGTCTTTAATTTATAAATTGACGTTAATGTGTATTAAATTTGTGTAAAATTATTAAGATACTACATTAATTTTTACATACATAAAATCTTTTAGTGTAAGAATCTTGTTCCTTCAAAACTACTGTTAATTATCATCATAGCCTATTTTAATGCCATATTATATATTATATTAACCGAATATCGTTTCAAAGCATTGCTGAGCATTCGCAAAATTAGCATCGTTACAAATATTCTTACTTCATCTTGCATTATTAATATGTAAGTAAATCTTATTTTCCAATTTACTATTCCTGTTCCCGTTCGTTTATAAGAACAGCGCGACACTTGACCAACGGCGATACATTCCATCCCGTTAATCCCTGCTTCCGTTAATTCCCCTTTATTCAGTCCGTCAGAATGGTGAAGCATTCGCTTAAGCAGCAGAGAAAATAGTCTCATAACGAAGAAAAACGGTTCAGGAAAACGTTTAAGACGTTTAATTCTATGCGATCTTTTTATTTTACACTCAGCTCTGAAAAGTAGTATCGTTACTATTGTCATTAAATATAAGATTCCACGAGACTCTCAAGTAACCTTCATCATGTTCATATGCTTTAATTTTTCTTCCATTTTCAACCTTTCTTCTAAAATTTTCATAATAATTTCCATAATGAAGAAGATAAATATTAAAAGAAATTTTCACGATGAAAGTTGCACGACATTTCATATTTCGTAGCATTATTCCGGAAAAGTAAGAAAGTGTACAGACTTATTGGATTTCTGTTTACATTTCTGAAATTAAAAATGAAGATTACAATTTTCTATAAAAAAAAAGAAAAAGAAAATAAATTTTTTCCCATTTCTATTTTCTCAATAGACTAATAATTTTCTTTGAAATTGTCTCAATATCATGCTTTCTAGAATAGAGAATTTTTTTTGCTCGATAGCAACAATCAAAGATATTTATCTAAAAAAACTTACACTTTTCACAATCAAAAATGTTATATTAAATCCCCGTTCTTTTTTTCTGTTGCAGATTACACGCGACCACGACGTTACTGTATTCTAAGCATTCAATCGAGATACGACAATGACGAGACCGTATCGTCGATATCTCGTCACGTTACTGTTGCTGTTGCAAACCATCTCGAGGTACGGTCAGGCGGTTGCCGCGGAATCGACGCACGCGACCGATCTGTCGCCGTCGTCCGCGTCCGTACCGTCCGGTCTCTCCGGTCCGGATTACACTGGACCATCCGCGGGTTCGGATGAGTGCGATCCTGAGATGGTTGGCTTCGAGCTCGTAACCGGCTACGTGTACACCGCGCCTACGAACATGCTCGAGTCCATACCGGGCACGTTGATGCTCACCGACTGCCTCGAGACCTGTCAGGCAAACGACTCCTGCCAGGCGGTCAACTACGAGACGGGCCTTTGCGTCCTATTCAGCTCTAATGCCGACAGCAATCCAGGTAAGATTGAATCGTTATCGTCTTATCTTCTTAAAGACTGCAGTATGAACTATCGGCTATATACGCGCTGATGCTAACAAACTCCCGAGGCTACTCCATCCGATAACTGTGTTCTAAGGTAGATATGTTTTTTTTTCTACGAGTGAAAAGTTAAAGTGGAACGCAGACTACTTGATTACCTTATTTATGTGGACGTAATTATGAACATTCTACAACTTCATGGTGGCATAAAGGAATAATTTACATGCAAAAGCGTTTTTAAATATTGATAGAATTTTGTTGTGCGTTTAAAATTAATAGCATTGCGTTAACAGATGCATTTACGGAGTGACTGTTGCCGTCCCTGTTAAGAAAAATCCAATGACAATAATATTTAGAATAGTAAACCGAGATTAATGTGTGATAATCTTTTCTTGATCCGTTATCATTAAAATTTCCATATGAGTAAGCCTCGAGGTCCCTCGCGCGTTTTCTTGTTGTTTTGCGCAATTATGACTTTTCATAGGATAATCCGAGGTATGTTAAGACCGTTTCACATCAGTCTTATACGAACATTTTGTGTAATGTAAGGATCGCTTTGGGCGAACTGCAATAATTTTCTGTACAATGCCCGCGGTACCAATTGCCTTGATCTACCGGATGAAAATAAGCGAAACAAAACGTGAGACATAATAGACGGTGTCGTCCGGTACTCACGTCGGTGAGAATCGGGTCGATGTGCTTATCACACGTTCCTCGTAAACCGTACGCGTAATTTTTCACCTGTCTAGTCCATTAATTAATACATTAATAATGAAAAGATATTAAGGATAAGATAATTCCGTTGATTAAAGATTTTAAACGTGTATAAGAGATTATACGCTCGATAATTTCTCTATATTATGGAAATAGTGAAGTGAAAATATTAAACGTGAATTTTCGCATTCGTGTTAACGGACTTGGAAATACTTATTAAAATATGAATTAAGATTAATTATGACAAGTGATAAAATAATTTTCATTATTTAGTTTTATATAAATTGATTTTCGATAAAAAGATTGATCAAACGTTAAGTTAATGTTAGATTTTAAAAATAAATAAAATGAAGATGTTAAAATATATTAAAAAGTAATTTATTCATAAAAAATCGAAGAAAAATTGTTCGTAGAAAAGTAATAAGATTATCTTTCATTAGCTTGCTGATGTATACAAGTATCGAATATTTTCATAATCCACCATGATCTATATAACCCAGCAAGTTTAATTCTGCTATATTTTAAACAAATTCTCCAACGTCAAATCAATATCGTATAAAAATATCGGAGATTTTGCATCGAACTGTGCAATAATCGTTCCCAACGTGTATAACAATCTGTCACAAATATTATCTTTCACAATATATTTCAGAGTTTTCAATTTTTCCAGAAATATATCCAATATTTTCGATAGAATCAGTATTTTCGCATTGGTATTTAATTGCAAATGTATGTACATATATTAGAAATTTCTGTGCACTAATTATTTAAAAAAAATATATATATATATATATATATTAAACTGTTAAAATCCAACCTACAAACACATGGCATAATGAACAACAATTGAATAAAATGTATTTTAAATTCTACAATATGCAATTTGATAAAATTGATAAAATTATAAATTGTGCAATGGAGTTTCATCAACTAATATTGATTCTTTCATCAAATAATACGAATGGTTGATCGCAAATACCTTTCGGCAAATATCTTTCAAAATTGCATCCAGAGATTTTCGTTCGAATCTTATTTAAATTTTTGCAGAGTACGAAACAGCTTTCGCACTTTCAGTGCGGTTGATTTTTCTACGAGAGGCTGCACCCAGTGGAGCCACATATTGGGTGTTGCCCTGAGGTACACTCTTTCTCGAGTATTTCTTGACCCATTATTTTCCCGCTGCTGTTGAATGCCTTTACGGCACATAGGTATATACGTATGCGAGTATATCTTCCTCGGAGTACTTTGAAACGTTAATAAAATCTTGAAATAAAAATTGCACTACGTCACAGTAAATTCATCATTGGTACATTTTATAACTCAAATGCCAAATAATAACTTAATATATAATATAAACGTTAAAAGAAAGAAGTAAAAAACGTTAAAAGAAAAAAGTAAAAATTATTGCAAAAATTATTGTCTGGAAATATAAAAAATTAAAAGCGATTAAATATTTTAATAGAAAGTTAACGAAAATTCTTCTTATCTTTCTCTCTCTTCCTTTCTTTTCTCCTTTCCATCTTCTTTCTTGTGTTTTATTTCTTATATTCAAAGTAAATGTTTCATTTTCATATATTTCACATGTTTTATAGAAGACTGATATATATATATATATGAGTTATGTGTACATTTATATATTCTGACGATGAATTATAAGGATCACGTGTATTGTCAGACGGTGCTACCGCAGTGGTTCCTCATGAATAATGGATACCGGTATAAGTAAGTGTAATGAGAAACGCACTAATTGAATCTTCCGAGGTATAATTAATATAAACTATACGTCCGCAGACATTGGACTTGTGGGCATTAATTAAACGGCAGAATAGGATCTTATACCTATGGAGAAGCGGTATTGTTCCGTTGATATTTTTCGAGCGCATCTGTCAAGGGTAACACGTACCAAGTAATTTGCTTCCGAGATGAGGAAACTAAAACGAACGTATATAAATTACAATTGCGTTGCAAACTGACCAATGTTTCAAGTGAAGTCTTAAAAAAAAAAGACTGTTGTCATTATAGGTGTATGCCTAAAAACAATTTACTGACTGACAATTATCGCAATATTATGATTGTATTGTATTTTATAATTTATACAATAATCCTTTTTTATTTGACAGTCATATTATCATTTATTATATTACATTTTAAATAAATAGTATTGTATAATTAGAATAACGTTAATTAATGAAATAATAAATGTTTCTAAAATGTTTCCGTTGTACATTGCTTCTAATACTTTCTGCCTGCGGTAAGGAGTCTTTATATGAGATAAAAACTGACCATCTAACCGTGATGTACTTCATACTAGTTTTTACAGAGACCTAACTATATGACCGGAACAGATTCGGTTGAAAGACGGCTTCGTATCCCAATTGTGAACCGCGATGCCCGGGGCGATATAACTCGCGCTGACGAACGAAACATCTAGCGAACGAAATAAAAAGCAAATGTCTTGCGATCTCGTTTAATACTTGCGTGATATTTCTTTTACGCGATCGTCATGCCGGATAATTGCCAAAAGGCATGGTACGTCGAAGTCCAAAGGAAAACGCGATCGTACTGTTAGCCGACGATGCGTCGTTTTACGCTTGCGTCTTTTGTACCATCGTAAAACCATCAACGCTTGAACGCACATGTGATAATCTAGTAGTATACGGCGAGATACGAGTAAAGGGACGTTAAGGTGCGTCTTAGAAGAGAAGAAAGTAAAAGGTATTCGAGACAGGGCACATATACGCAAAGGCTCCCTGAGCATCTTACGCACCGGCAACCGTTTACGGCGAATTTCTCGAGAAAACTCCTTATGTGCTAGCTCACAAGTATGCCTGTATGTGACAGCTTGACGTCTACAAAGTACTCTTTTTATTGCTTTTAACTTGCTTTCATCTCGCTTCCGTACGTCTCGTTGTCAACCTTTTTTTCCTTATGTACTGGAATAAGAAAGCTTTAGTGTTAATCGTAAGATTTTTGGCGATGACAACGCGAAATCACATCGGATAGGATCTTTTTGAAGCAAGAATAGGACGGTGAACTTAATTCGATCGTTCGCAAATCGGTCAATCGCGAATCGGTCAATGTCGAAGAGTGGAAAGGATCTCAGTCACGCTTTGATAGTGGCTCGACACGAGTTTCCTTTCGGCACGATCATCGAATGAATCTTTTCCCCGTCATCTTGCCACTTATCCATTAAAAACAAAAAGACAAATCAGGACTCTTGTTTCGTCGAAACCGAAACGAATGATCGAATAAAATTTTTCTCAGCCGACTATACATAGCACATGATTGTGATCGACGTTGGCAACAAAACAGCGACAATCGGCGACGACATACCGCGTCACGATCACGAAACTTCTAAAGCTAAAGACCCCGTTAGATGATAGGATCGTCGTTTGCACGGATGAGCAAGCGAGCCACAGATCTCTCCTTACGTCTCGTCTCATCTCTAACGCGTGGACCTCTTTCCATCCCTGGTGCTTCATTCGCGAACAACCATTTGGCACAAGAGGTTCCAGCAGCGATCGAACATCCGTTGAGGCAATTAGTTCTGGACGATATAGTCCGGTTTAGACGGCCGGCAACGCCGTCCGGTCTGCAGGTTGAATTCTCTGCTAATACCGCGCTTCGCCCTAATGCGTTCTTTCTACATGATCGTACGCAGCTCGACCGTAATCGCAGCTTGGTACCGCCACAAGGAAAATTTGCTCCCGTCGATTCGCAACGATGATTCCCGCCGCGTTCCATCGAGCATGCACCGCGAATAAACGTAACCGCTTTGAAGGTAAAGGTAAAGGCTTCGATTCAAAGGTTTCGATCCAAAGTAATCGAT
>NW_017259192.1:4686084-4693402 GCF_001594045.1 Atta colombica | reverse complement strand
TTTAGTCTCGGAAACGCATTTTTCTTCATACATATACACACACACACACACATATATATATATATATATATATATATATATATACATACGTGTGTGTGTGTGTGTGTGTGCGCGCGCGTGCGTGCGTGCGTGCGTGTGTGTGCGCGTGCATTAGACATCGTACATTTGCATGTAGCTTTTTTTTATGAATTTATGAAGATTTTTTTTTTTTTTTTTTTTTAATGGAGTTTCTTACTTTCGCACGAACGATAGAATTATTGAATATTACATAAAGTTACAGCATATCTATATTCATCTAATAATAGCAAACGCAAAATACGCAAAACTTTCCGCATCTTCGCGACTAAAGCTTTTCAAGAGGAATGTAAAGAAGTTTTTCTGCATGCCGATTGCCTTAATTTGTTTCAGCGTGTTAGACATTCAAACGTTTTACATTCAAGCGGAAATTATGCGCGAATTTACGTTAGTTTCAGTTGAAAAACGACGCAGTAAAATCGGAATTTTCTTATTTTTGTAAATAAACTTTTTTCTTTTTTTCTTTCATTGAAATAAAAATAAAAACACGATTCGCTTTGCATTTATAACGACGCCGTAAAATAATATGCAGCTTGGATTTTATTAACGTGAACTCTATGCTACGCGAATTCGAAGAAGTTCCATATAAATATAGTCGAATATACGAACGTCCATCAAAAATTTATATATGCGTATGTGCATCAACGTCGTGTGTACGCAGCCATTTCCTATCCTTTACGACTGAGCTTCTCTTCAATCGTCGCTCGTGATTCTATTTTCCTCGTTCACGTCACCGCTATTTTTCCGCGCATGTATGTGTATTTTGTATATGTATGTACATGTGTGTATGCGTGCGTGCGTGCGTGCGTGGGTGTGTGTGCGCGCGCGCGCGCGCGCGTGTGTGTGTGTGTGTGTGTGTGTAGCTTGAAATATTAAGTTATTTGTAAATTTTAAGCAGTAGTTATTTTTATTTTAAGTAGTTCTTGAGGTATTTAAATATATAAATTACAAACAACTACTTATCCATAAGTTGCGCTTACTACATAAACGATCGTCTAAACGTAATTTGCACGGAAAGAAAATTTTGTTTGTATTAAAAAATTTAACTAGATTTGAAAATAATTTTATTAGACTTTATCACAATAACTATATAAGACGCTCAAGTTGATACTAGAATATCAAAATTTTTTGCAATATTACTTGCATGCTTGAGTATTGTATATAAATATTTTAATAGTTCAACAAAATTATTTTCAAGTCTCGTACATTTTTAAATATTTCAACGAAATATTCTGTTCGTAATTGGTCGTATTGTCTCAAAAATTACTGTTTAAAAAATAAAAATATACAAATAACCATTTTACTTAATTTTTCAAGAATATACTTGCTATAATATTTTGAATCGAAAATTTTAAGACACTCTGTATGTATCTTATACAAGGCGTACTATTCTGATAAAAGCGGAATCGTATATATTTTTCTTAAAAACGGTTGTTTAGACACACCTAGGCGAAATACCACGACTTCCGCGCAAGTCATTTTTCATTCTTATCCTTCCGCCTTTGTTTAACCGGGAATGCGAACGTTGCTATATGTAGGTGTATGTGTATAACGGTCCCGCGTATCTTCTTCGACGGCGAAAGAGAAAATCGTGATGATATCGTGAGAAGTTTATAACGAAATACCCGGATAAACGGCCCCAAAGAGCAGCCTGGTCTCCAAGAAAAAGTTTCTTGCACGTTTTTGATGGAAGGCGTGCAACGGTCTAGGAAACCGATACCAAGTTCGCGCCTCGTGTCCAAGGGATTTAACTTCGCTGGTATTATACGGGATTTTGATATGACTTTGCCAAGGTCCGCATGTTGCGAGAGCTCAATCGAATGTAGCGCTTGGTACTCTCTAGACTAGATTGTTTATTAAATAGTTGACATACGGACTTGAGTCGTATCTTTTGTGACGAAATAAATACGCCTACGCAACGTCACCCATAGTTTGCTCCACGCCCAAATGACATTCACGGATTTATCGAATTTCGTTAAGCACAAGGCGGCCATCGACTTTAGGCCAACTTACGATTGTTATTTCTCGTGCCAAAGCGTCGAACGTAAATCTTCGCGGGAATCCACGCTCATAAAGTATCCAGTGATTCGCTCTGGCGCGGCTCCAGCTTTTAGTATTCCCGACTTTAAAATGCGCCCGGTGCCGCTAGTTCTTAACTGCCGATTTCCGGAGATTTACGCGCGCGGACCGATTCGCGTTGAAATTGCACCGCGCTTATTACGATCCGCTGTAATTAGAACTATAGATCAATATGCGAATAATACATTCAGACATGGCTGTCGTTTTTTTTTATCCTTTTTCTCTTTCTTTCTCTCGCTCTATTCTTTCTTCTTTTCTCAAAAGTAACGGCGATAGAATGCTGACGTAGGAACGCCGAGCGAGTTGCTAAGGTGCGATTGTATTCTTCTCGTATTTATTGTGGTCACCCGCCGCATCATCGAGTTCTTCGCTATCGAACCGTCGGCTAACGGGTCCTGCCTGCTGTCACATACCGCCATCTCTAACGGCTGTGAATCCATAATGTCACACGTGTATGTGTGTGTGTGTGTGTGTGTGTGTGTGTGTGTGTGTGTGTGTGTGTGTGTGTGTGTGTGGTGTGTGTGTGTGTGTGCGTGTGTGTGCGCGCGCGCGTGCGTGCGTGCGTGCGTGTGTGTGCGCGCATAAAATTTGTATACATACATATCTATGTATTTGGATAACACGTTTTCTACATAAAACGTGAAAGGCCAAAGCACTGTTCCTTAATGAACAATATTAACATTTCCATGTATGTCATGCGAACTGCATGCGATCGCCCAGTTGTATTCTTTAAGGAATAAAGAAAGAGGGAACTGACCCGTACCACGATAGACTAGGCTTTCCAGACTGGCAATAATGCCGGTATCGCCGCATCATCGCGCATTGAAACATGAGTTGACTCGGAGCAGGCAATATTGAACCGCACGGTATCGGCATTTGGCCGTATCTATATATCTATCTATCGTGTAAGTAGTTTTATAATAGAATAGAGCTGCGTAAAAAATGATTAACCGATTAGCCTTTGCCGTGTAGTTCATCTCTGAATGAAGATCCAACTCGATCTTTCCAAGTCGATCCATGTAACGTTTACAGAGAATATATCCAAAGTCATACATTTTCTCGAAGACAAATCTCAGACAATTGCTGATTTCATTGCACATCTGCTATTTAATTCGCTAAATAATGTAGTAATAAATCAATTGATATAAGATATGAAAGGATTATATGTGTGTAAACGTTGAACAGAACGCCGTACATTTATTCGAGAGAATCGCTATTTGAAAACCATTTGGCACAAAGCAACACACATCAATTGTTGTATGCACTTTCGCGGTTACAATCACGAAGTCGCAGTCTGACACCGCTAGTTGGACAGTATGACAAATTACACATAATTCACAAGTCAATTTCATACATGGTTGTCTCGCTACGGGAGATAGAGCTGTTGAGCACGGTCACGGTGGGCCAACTCGAGAAACGAATGGCTACCTCTGCAGGTAAAGGCAAACAAGCTTTGCTGTGTAGAGAAGTTATAAATATTCAAAAAGAGTGCTGATTTAACTTCCTTCTTCCAAAACGCTTACGCGATCCTCTCTGAATATTCTCTGGCTAACGTACGCAGATTTGTATGGTAAATTAAGTGACTCACAGTGCTACCGTTTACATCGTACAATCGTATGATCTTACTCATTTACAATATACGGCATATTATTTTTTTCATATCTGTATATAATAATATCGCGTTTGTGTAATTTCACAAACGATTTTACATTTACGCATTATACAGGGTTATCACAAATTCTTAAAATTCCATAATTTTTTCCTGATTCCAGACTACATTTCATGATTTTTTTCCCTGACTTTCAATAATATGTAAAAATTTTTTGCATTTTCGTCTTGTTGTTTGAAAATCGCTAAATATTTTGTTGAAAAATTTAACATAGTATTGAAAATTATTAATAATAATATTGTTGACACTGCTTGCACTATAATTGTTACTCATTTACAATATACGGCATATTATTTTTTTCATATCTGTATATAATAATATCGCGTTTGTGTAATTTCACAAACGATTTTACATTTACGCATTATACAGGGTTATCACAAATTCTTAAAATTCCATAATTTTTTCCTGATTCCAGACTACATTTCATGATTTTTTTCCCTGACTTTCAATAATATGTAAAAATTTTTTGCATTTTCGTCTTGTTGTTTGAAAATCGCTAAATATTTTGTTGAAAAATTTAACATAGTATTGAAAATTATTAATAATAATATTGTTGACACTGCTTGCACTATAATTGTTAAGTTATATTCGAAAACCTATGTAGATGTAATGTATATGTATTAAACTTCTTTAAAGCCAAGAATTTTTATTTTCCAGAAAATTTTGCAAAATTCCCTCTCTTTTCTCTAACCTTTCCTTGATTTTCAATTTTATGACAATCTTACATTAGTAAATAGATGAAGTAATTCTACGGTACATTAAACGTTCCATAAAATAAAACTCTATGGTACGACAATAGCGATGGATAAATTCGAAATTGTTCCATATTGTTATAGAGAAAGCGGTAGAAAAATAGTCCTAAAACCAATAGAAAAATCACGCACATTACTCAGTTTTTCTTTTCAGAAATAATTTCCTGATTCTGTTAGCCATTCTCTCGGACAATTATGTCACGCCGTTAGCATTTTCATGCTAACATGCTCAAAGAGAAACGATTTGCTCGTTGCACGATTTGTTAACGAGCATGCACAATCGATGGTGACTTATGTCGGTGAGTTTCTTTTCGCATATCCAGCGCAGTGGACGATGAACGTTGCATGTCGGACCGTACAGCACAGATACTGAATACCGAAGTACCTTATATACAGACTGGATTTCAAATAGCCGTGGGAAGTACTGTCGACCCGATATACGCCAGGCATACTAAATACTTTGAGCAGTACAGGCACGTAAGGTGCCATTCGATAAGTAAAGTGCTCAATCGCTGAAAATCGAAGTACTAAAATTTCTCCTCGATTCCTCCTCGATACGAATACACATATCTACTTATTAGTGTGCGCGCGCGTTCATGTGTACTTATTTAGGTAAGTAAGACACGCGAATGCTTTCTGAGTATACTTACCGCAACTCGATGTAACTGTAACGTGTCGTCAAATGATCAGGTAGGAAAGGTGAAGTCATACTTGGCTTGCACGAAATTTATCCGCAGCGGTATAACTTGTCGGTGCATTTGCATAGAGCGCTAATAGTATCAAGATAACACGGTAGCGGGAAAAGGGACAACCCTCGTGGACATCGACACAATCACCGAGCCATGCGAATTCTGTATCTCTCACGTTTGACATCCTGCACCGAAGTGGCAGGTTACATTGAGGATTTCTCGGCTACCTCTGGCAAAGGAATTCTATTTAAACTCTTGCCGAAGAAGTTACATTTGAGAACGTTGATTTCGTCGAATATATTGTAAACTGCTTTGTCTTACCTATTTGGGAACAATTACTGTATTTCAGATAAATAAATATCTAAAGTAAAGAAAGAAAATATATATATTGTAATAAAGATATTTAAAAAATATTGATTTAAATTAAATTTTTTATAATATGCACACGTCATAAATATTACATTATTCGTAAATATTACAATATTATTAGTAAATATTCTGTTATTTGTAACAATAAGCTTCTTTTTAATGGATCTATTTTTTAAAATTTATTTTATTATAATTACGAGAAAAAAGAGACAAAAGGAAGAGAGTTCAGCAATTTAAAGTTGCTTTTATTAATAGTCTGTCCAGTAGAATGTTCATCAGAATATTTGAAACATAATTGTAAAGTCGTACAGTCATTCTCGGAAGAAATCTTCGGCTGCTTCCGAATCCAACATGCAGAGTCATCCTGGTAGGTTATCGGCGGTCATGAAGGAATAACCAGTAGTCATTGCCTTCGTCATACTTAACTAGCTAATTTTCTTGTCTCATTCGAATCGGCCAACAGTAATAATATGTGGTATAGTATACTTACTATATTGAGATATATCTGTCGAATGATCGTAATTAAACTTTAATTGCTAGAAGATAATTTATATTTTTAATCTAACGCACAATGAGCGATATTATTTCAAGATACGTGATTGATTAACTTATAATTAGAATAAAAAAAGAGGTAAAATTTGATACAGAAGGATCTTTCAATTATTTTCGTTCAAAACGAATTATATATTCGAGTATAATATTTAGAAAGAAATTTCTAATTATAATAAAATATATAAAAAGATATGAGAATTCTTAATATAAAAAGATTACTCATTTTCAATTAATAAAATAAATATATCGTGTATTATATCGTGCATTGCGTTAATTTTTTTTCTTGAACGTGAAAAGAAAGAGGAAAGAAATCAACTGAAGAAAGAAATTCAACTGAAAAGAACAGGCATTATTTCCAGAATTGTATAATATTTAACTGTTTCTTATATTATAAGAATACATAACACTTTAACTGTTTCTTATATTATAAAAATACATAATTATGTTATAATTAATATTACATAATATATAAAGATATAACTGTTTCACATTGTTTATCATGTGAACAATGAATTTTGCAACAATAAAGTTTAACTCTCTCACGATGTGAACATGATTATATTTATATCCTAACCATTTAGATATATAACTGAACAACATCTTCTACGAGAACGATAATTATCGTCGTGTTTAATTAAATTTAGTAAAACAGTGCATTTAGAATGTATCGAAATTATCGGGACGCAACTGTCGTCGCGTGTGCCAGCGGTGGCGTTAATGACAAGAACTTGGGACAATTACTCGACACTTTGCATTCTCCGCGAGCCGAGGGAACGAAATGGCGTAGCCGCGTGATCTTCTTGAGCGCATCTTCAGCGTAGTCATCCTGTAATTCTGACGCCGAATATTCAATTACAGCCGCGCGAGCGCGCAATCTGCGAAGTGCGAATAGTTTCCGGAGAACCATCGAAAGTAATTACGTTATTGGCTCGTTCCTTCTCATCTCCTAAGTTCGATTGTGCCGGTCGGAATCGCGTGTTCGTGCCACACGCTCGTTTGATGCCGTGCGATACGGTGCAGACCGTTTACATATGAGATAGATATACATACATAAATATTATATGTATATATTTATGTAGAAATATATATATATATATATATATATACACACACACATATATATATATATATAT
>NW_017259192.1:4684018-4686050 GCF_001594045.1 Atta colombica | reverse complement strand
ATATATATATATATATATCTTTCTCTGTTCACAGACCCCGCCTAGGTGCGGTTTCGTGTATTAAATTCTTGCAGCAAGCTATGGTAAGCGATGCATGCACGCAAATTAGAAACATACCATCAGGGATGTACAGCTACGTGGAACGTACATCCTCGCCCTGATGACATTACACGACGTTAAAAAGTGACGAGGGGCAAGCCGGGCTTGACTGCCTTTACCGCTGCTTTTACCGCTCTTGCATATTTATGATGATGGCAATGAAGGCGACCGAAACGTGCTTTTTCATGTCGGGATGAATGAGAGAAAGCGGGCGTTGTATTTCGCGGCAATGAAATCTCCCGTTCCGTTGACATAGAATGCAGCTGGATACGGACCGTGTACCGCAAGATGACAGCATTAATTATCCTACAGAATTAGATTTCTAACAAAAGCTGTAAATCGCGGCACACCAATGTCGCGATATACGCATGTTTCCCAGAAAAGGATCTTTTGTGAGAATGCTAAAGGCATTTATTGCGAAACGCGCCATGTGAAGTAACAAAATATGCAAAGCTCACTTGGGGTCTGTGTACTTTATTTTTGCGCTAGACAAGCACGGTCGTATGGTTGACGGAGTGTGTTGTATTGCCGAGGAGAATGGACGTCGATACATTTCTGAAAGTAAAATCCTCTCGACGTGCACCACCGCAAACGCGGGCACGGACACTGAGTGGCATTGAAAAACAAAAGTGCCGGCAGAAGTAGGAAGACAAGTGGGCACGACGTGGATGAGAAAGCTGACCATCGCGGGATACGTTGGTACATTCAATTCTTGGAAATGCATCGCCGTCTACACAGCGGAAGAACGGAGGAATGGAGATTCTGTCGAGTGCAAAGGACGATTGAAAATGTTGGCGACGGTCCAACGAAGAGGGATTCGTATACATGTTAAAAACGTTCTCTATCCGTAATATTAGTTCTACGAATAAATTCGACAAGAACACGACATCAAGAACACGCGAAAAAGCGTATGGGACAATAGCTGGAGTAAGAATCAAGCTGTCACTCGCACAGCTGGAAATATAATATCTTTACTTCGCTTTTATTATCAATGGAAATATCTTATTTCACGAAATATCGATTATTAGAAGCTTAGATATAACTTCATCGGTTTCATATTAATAAAACTTATTTTAATCCAAGCCAACCACTCATGGTTCCAACGATCTCTATTTTACATTGCTGTAATTTTTTTATAATATAATTGGAAGATCCGGAGTAAATTTAAACATTTTAGAATTTTTTTCCAAAGTAATCATTTTTGCGAATTTTTCCAATAAAATTTCTTTGAAGCATTATAATGAATTGAAAATAAAACATTATTTATTTGATTCATATTTATCTGTTTTTGTTTGACGACAACGAGGTATAAATTTCACATGTTTTGAGCTAAAAAATACGTCCAAAGATATAACGTGACAAAGTTGCAGGATTTCACAAACTCTGATGTGGCTGGAAAGGTAACCAAAAATAATAATGGCTTATTTGGGTTAATTTTTCGATTAAAAGGTGTAGAAGTATTCTAAATAATACGCTGTAATCAGTACTTCAATTAACAACTAGACAGATTTAAGTCTACCGATTATGAGAGATCAGGTATTTATTTTACCTTTGCACTTATTATGATCGAAACTTTTACAATTTGGCACGCTTCGTGTTCTTCTTATTTGAATAAGAGAAACAGGAGTGGCAGCGATGTGAAACGCGCCGAGGACAAAGTTATGCAATTCTAACTTACGGCTTCGTAATTACACGAAGAAATATGTTAGATCATATCTCGCGAAGTTCTCGCGTGTATAAAGAGTGTCAAGCAAATTTGTAACGCTCGTCAGACAGGCATATGTCGCATCGTATACAGCCACCGTTTCAGAAAGCCGAAGCGAGTTGCAGAAGCGGGGACAATTACACCGCCCGGCGTGGCGGCTAGTTGAAAAACTGTGGCTTTACATGGCGCGTTAAGTACGTATAACAACTATCCGCAATTATGCGCCTG
>NW_017259192.1:4655534-4683918 GCF_001594045.1 Atta colombica | reverse complement strand
TATATAGGTGTACGCTCCAGAGCGCAGAATGACTCACGAATGTCCCAACTATTGTGCGCCTACGCAAAGCAAAGCGCATGACATACTGCTAAGTCAGTCCTGTTAACATTGTACAAAGGTACAATGTTAAAATATCTGAGTACAGTTATTTGAATAATAAAATGGCTAGATACAGATAACGATACATACTACACCGGTTCTATTCTGTTTAGCGGCAGTATAATGTTCTATATCTTCCTGCCATCCTCTTTTTCTCTTCTTTTCTCGCTTAGATTCTCTGATATACGCGTGTTTGATACTGCATTTTTTTAAATGCAGCTACACTGAGAAAAAAATATAGTCAATTTTGTAATAAATATTTAGTTCAATACTGCCAACTAAATATTTACTTATAGTAAATAAATATTTATTGAATAAAACGATTGTTAAATCTCAAATTAATGGTTCTTATATCAAATAAAGATCTCCAATAAATACTTAGTTGTTAGTATTCAATTACTACAAAATATAATTACTTTAGAATAGTAATTAGAATAGTAATTAGAAAAACCACAAATTAGACAAACGTGAAAAACGATACTTAGATATTTAATCCATAATAGATAAAAGACTTTCGTTAACTATGGGTGCACAAGACGGAAAGATGGGAAAAATCGAGTCTTAGGTCAAGGTTAAGAGCTCGCACTCCGTAGAAAGTATAATGATCGAGCATACGCGAGAGATTGCTCGCCAGAGATCAGATATCAGAATCATAAATGCCAGCTGGCGAATATATGCTTAATTTAAAAGCCGGTTCAGCTCCATTTATCCGCGGTATAATATTATAATAACTTATTATAATATTATAACAAGTCGACATAAATTTTCAAGGAACACATAATAAATGTCAAATTACGAATAAGATTTGAATTTGGGATCTTAATATATGTAGATAACGTTATCATCATTTGCTCTTGATTTGCATTGATTTGATTTGCAATGTAATAAAATTATGATTACGCTAACTTAATAAATTAAGATTTTAATATTTCTGCTTTTATATGTTGTCCGCAAGTTTCGCGCTAATCATAAGATTCTAATATTTCTGCTTCTATAAGTGTTGTTCACAAGTTTTGCGGACAACATATAAAGCAGAAATATTAGAATCTTATGATTAGCGCATCTGAACACGTCGTTAACTGCTAAGTGGAACTGCTAGTGTAGCTCACTCCATCTTATTTACGATTTCATCGTGCCACCTGCGACAGAGATTACGTCTTCTGAACAGGTTTTCATACTGCATTTGCAGCGATGTTCGCTGCTGTAGATCGCTGAAAGTCTAGTCGCACGTAGAAAAGGAATCTCATTGCCTTTGTTGGAGTGCATCGGGGAAAGAGATCGCGGAGAGAGGAAGGATGCTTGAGAGTCGAGATTATACATCAGATTCAACGCGCCGACGGGCGACGTCGTTGCTGATGCCACTTGAGCTAGAATCGTATCTAAATGTACCTCGTATATCAGAAATCGAACCGTTCCCCGCGGCGTGTGTTCCGGGAACAGTTTACATACGTCATTTCGTGAGATGGCCGCATCCAGAATGGAGCATCGCACGCCGCTCTACTCTGTCGCAGATGCGCAACGACCATTTCTCGTACCTGGCGACATCGCGACAAGCCGCATGTGGAAATTTTCTTTGACTTTCCGCCGCCGCCTTACGAGCGGACTCATGGGACGTTTCGAGTATTTATGATAGGAATACAAGATGCAACGAAAGATCCACGGAGCAGATGAAACGTTAAGTTTGTGTTATGGTGCGTTATCAAGGCGTTCTCTGTTCCTGTCGACAACGAATCTATGAAGGGATCCGTAATTTATGATCATCATTGTAATGAAAATCCCTGGATGTCCCTGGATACAACAAATCGTTCTCTCATAAGTATGAATATGTTTACTCAAGTCGAAAGTATTACCACAATGTGTTACGCGGAATATCAATGTTGAATATCATCTTGGCCACGTTTCATTGCTATATTTATTGTAATAAACTAAAACCCTGTAGTTCTTCATTACGATTGCGCTGGCGTGAAAATTGAAGTAACGGTGTACGTTTCTTAGTTATTATATCAATATAGTCGATAGATGCATGTTCGCCATCAATTCCTGCACTTTGAGTTTCGATTGACGATCAGAAGCAAATTTATGTACGAGCTGCAGATAGCTATTTTCTCAAGGCGTGAATTTATACGGTACGTGATATACGTACCATGCATTTTTCAAGATAAAAATGAATGATGTAAAAGTTAGATGGTTAAACGGACAATGAAAAACATGAAACGACACTATTGTCCACTTCCCACGGATCGGATATAACAAACGTAAAACGACGGAATTGATCTGTACTGGAGAGTGCTTGTTCCAGCGTTGTTTCACGTATACTAGTTTGCGTATACCACTTCGCGGTAATCGGTAAATTGCGCTTCGTGTCGATCGAAATAACGATTTCGCGCTTTTCTAATTGGCCCCGAACAGAGGTCACAAATCATATCTCGAAGCGCGAAGGTTCGCGGTTATACATGCGCTCGAGCGAGAATCCTTTTTGCTCCTTCCACCATTACTCTGTTATTATCCCGTCCTTCCAATCCCCTCTTTTCTCCCCCTTTGCATCCCTCCTTTGCGTCCCTTGCTTTCCTTATTTTAACGGATTCCAAGCCGCGGATGTAGGTACTAAAGAGTTATCGGAGGATGAAAAGGAACAGGAAGAAGGAAGCGTGGGAGGCGAGATGAGTAGACGGGAAGTTAAACAAAACATTTCGGATGAAGTTCTACGAGAGGTATTTAAAACTTGATTCCGTACGCCATTATCACATAATGTGGTAGTATTATAAGAAGTAAATGGTATCCGTCTGTACTGCGTGTGAGCTCCCCGGAAGTGGGCATTCATAACCGTGGTGCGTACGTCTCAGTCCATAATAAGTAACGTCTTCCTACAATTTGAATCTTCATGGGTAATTCGACCGCGGTTGACCGCCGTAAAGAATGCGTCTACGTCGCGGTCGCAACTTCAATCATAATCTCGCGTAGTCACTGTTAAAACAGGCAACGACATTAGCTTGCATGCCTTCGTAAGGCGTGACCTGCTGATGACAGGTAATTGAATATCTTTAGCGCCTCTTTGAAGATCGACGTGCCGCGACTTGATCCGCATCTTGCTTGAGAAACTCTTCCTTCGTATATTTCTTCTCTGTGATCCTCCTTCGCAAGTATTCCTCATCATTTTAATGGTTTATTATATCTTCCTCGAAATTCTTTTATTTTCGCTGTCTGTCAAACACATTTTTTTAAAATAATTAAATTGAGGTTTGGTTCTGAATTGTTATAAATGCCAATAGGTGTAAAATATTTTTATTCTAAAATATTTTGTTAGACTTTTTATTATTACTGTATCTTTCATTTCTCTTATCATTTTATTCTACCTGTTTTCCTATCTCTTTTCCTTTTTTCCTCATGCCCAGCTTCAAGCAAGTTTTCCATGAGTCACGATCGAAGCTCCCGTCACATAACGGAGATTAATTACGATTTAGCAAAGAGCGGATGACGTATGATGAGACGTGGGCGGAGTGCCTACTTCGTCGCTTATCGTGACGTGGGCCAATAACCGAGGAAGAACGTGGTACTCGTGGCGGCGAGTGATAAACGCGTTGATTTATCAAAATTGTAATCTAACTCAACAATGTCTATAGATTATCGCAATTGCACGTATCACGTGGGTAACATAACTGTATACGCAACTTTACAACTTATAAAGACCCATATAAAGCTCCGTTATTGAAATAATATGGAAAACTGCATGCAATTTTTAAAACAAATAAACAATATTACGTTTGATGAATGTACACGCAAACTTTTAATATAATTACAATAATATGAACAATTTTAATTACGTGACTATTAAATTAATAGTCACAGATTAATCAAATAAGCTGTATTGGAAAATAATAATTTTTTTTTTAAATACGATCACGTGCTGAAGGCGTATAAAATATTATTAACGCAGCAGTATCTCAAATCTTTTCGCAATTAATTTGAAATCGTTTCTGTTTTCAGGCGCACTGTCACAATCCCAATTCCCCGTGTTTACGATTTATGCCCAGAAGAGTTGTCTGGCAGTGAAGCCCTGCGAACGAGCTTGGTGCATCGATAGAGTGCAGGGACACCGCCTTCAGGGTCACGCACGCAGAACCATGACCGCCTCCTCGAGACAGCATTGCCTCGAGCTCTGCCTGGGCGAACGAGACTTCCTGTGCCGGTGAGTACCGATGCAGAGTATTTTCCTCTTACGTAGAACTGTCCGATTGCTCGTTTTCCACCGACCTGCTTTTCTATCCGCTTCATCGCGGATACGATGTCCGTGGAGTAGGACGAACTCGCTTCGTAATATTCGTCGCGAATCGGTACGCAGAGGGAACGCCGACTCGAGTAGCTTTCGAGGAGCGTACGCTCCAATGCATTTTCCAGTTATTGGATTCTTGGACCAGCTAGAGGACGTTACACTACGCTCTTATACACTCACGAGTGTTTCTCAGATAAGAACAGTACGCCGTTGGGACGTGAAAGAAAACGACGAAGAATAGCAAGCGTTAGAAAGGGTCAATCTAACTCACGTTAAAATTGCTCTGTTTATCGCCATGTATTGCAGAAAAGACGTTTTCAAGACGAGCTTTTTCTATTGTATAAGTGAGAATAAGGCATCAAATAATCTTGTGAGTTTTATTACATCGAAAATACGAAAGAAAAAGATATTCTATATAATACATTTATTTGACAATAATTAGTAAACGCATACGTTTTTTGTATGTGATATAATTCAAAATTAATTAAATTCTACGTGAAGATTATTTTTGAATATTTTTGTTTTATTGCCAAACAATTAATATAATAATGAATAATAAGCAGAAAAGAATAATTTTGAACAATTCATATATACTATAAAGGTTTCTTGCCTATTTGAGTTATATAAGTACGTATATTTGTCACACTGTAGTGCAAACATATTGTGAATGTTCGATGAATAGAAATTTTTCGGTATTATCAATCTACACAAGATATAAAGTATAATAAAACGTTTTCATCGTAATGGAAATAACGATACTCGTATTATTACGTTTGTTCTGATGAATGCACGGCGTATTATACATTACTATACCACGGACATTGGTTGTTAGTTATCGTAATATCATAACGATCGAATGAAAATTTTATTGTCAAGGAATTTGAATTTTAATTGTCAATACATTCAGGACTTAAAATAATGAGTACAAAACAACTGTATTACGTTAATGGGACAGATAATTTCTTCATTAATGTCAAACAAAACGATGTGTTATATACGAATATCTTACAATGTAATAATATTGATTTATCTTGCTTACATCTCGCAATCATATTTTCAAATTTATAAACTATTCTCACCGTCTAACGATTCAGAGGTCAACGATAAAATGCAATATGCGACTTTAGCAGCTAACGAATTAGATGATCGCCGTCGAATATAGGTGCCGCATCGATGGACGTGTCCTTGTTGAAAATCACGTGCGGGGTCGCATTGATCTTATTTAGTATAATACATAATCAGATGCAATAATGCGTACCGCGGCGTCCTTATTGCACGCGCTTATAAATAATACAGTTCCGCATGGATCATGATCGCAGTTCCTACGTTTATGTAGGTGGTATCCGAAGCATAATGACCGATACTTTCATTATTCCTACAACGAAAGCGAGGAGAACGAGTATGCAAGGGAAGCTCGCGAGGAAAAAAATATAAAAATATGAAATGGCATAGACATCGAAGTTGATTTACGACACGATTATATTGCATTTTAAATGCTCTCTTTTACAGTGTCGCTAGCAAGTGCTCTTCTGATCGCAAGATATTATATAAACTGCTTCGTTCGCTCATATACACATTATGCATGTGAAAATCGCGCGAAAATGGCGTATCCGTCGCGATGGGACAGGACAAGGGAGATCGTGTATGGTTTTCATGCGTCCTAATTATACGGTATTACGCTCTTCTAATTATCAGGTTTATTCGTATGAAATTTACAAATATTGTTTCACATTAAACACGCACGTTTCGCATTCCCTTTGATACACAAGTTGAGCGTATCGGCACGCGCATATTGCCCAATGCTACATTCTCGTCTTTTCCAATCTGTACGAGAAGGTGTTTTTATGCGCGCATCGTTATTGCCAATTCTCTTTCTCCGATCGTTATCGCCGGTACAAGTAAGCGTCTAGACAAGAATGATTTCTCTCATGCCGCGATCAACCGTTAGACACTTAAGGATTTTTCTCACGGAAGTAGTGATTATCGATCCGATAGCTTTTCTACAATTCGTATGTTGATTTATATGCTAATCCGTATAGTCCATCTATCAATTAAAGCGCACTTGATCTGTAATTACATTCACCTTTGAAATGCGATTTTTTTCACGTATCACATTCAGCGTGTTTTTCCTCGCTTTAAAGCTCATGCGCGCTCTTTGAATGCGCTAAGCATTTTAAACGTGACACGTGCTCGATGCAATAACAAGCAGAAAAATGTACCTTTTTTTCTGGCTCAAGTTAAACTACAAACTATCGATTTTACTACGTTAAAATTACGCCGGTTAAATATTCTTATATTTTATACTCTAATATAATTTTATTTCTCAAATATTTTCCTCAATTATACAAAAAAAATTATTTTCTATCGCGTCAATTAGCCGCCAAAACATTAATAAATTTGAATAGGTTAGTTGTGAGAAACGTCAGAGTATCAGACATTTTTCATTGACCAAGCATGCGGAAGACGATGGCATGGGTCGGCGCGGCGCGTCTTCCGATTTCGATAGAGCTTGGTGTTGCGCATTTATGCGGTATCACGCCGACGCGTCAAGGTTCGCGTCCGTGAGGCAAGCGTGCCGGGTGAATGTGCACGTGCACACCTTGAAAGCCTCCAAAGCGAAAGGTCTCTGCCAGCTGGTCTCTCGCGAACGACCCCTAGAGCTGTACCTTGGCTTCGACCCGAGACAGGGTCGAGAGGTTCTCGGCCAGGCGGAACCGTATCAAATGTGGCATAGCTACGCGTTTTCTAGACCTCCAGTGTTTGAAGAAACTTTGGAAAAGAGAGCACCGGTGTGAATATATGCATGAACGACCGAACTGCTGAAGCAAATTTCTTGAACAAACGTACCTCTTTGCGTTTTCCGAGGAGGGTACAGACATAATCCGCTTAATCTCCGAAGAAATGAAACGTGGCGTTAGGAAGAAGGCAGCAAACTAAAAACTTTGCTTATCGTAGCGATTTTCCACGGAGATGATAGACGGAAAATATAATTGCAATTACGCTGTTTAAAACGATTAATATGCGAGAAGCATATCGAGTAACGTGCGCCATGCGGAATTCGGTCAAATAATTAGCGTTAATTTATTTCGGGACGATTTATTGTGAGCTGTATACAACGTTAATATTAATTGGCATTGCAAATTGAATAGAGGAATAATAATTATTTGATATACGCTCGCTCGCCACCGAAGGCTGTTTAATCGCGAGCATCCGTATTCATAAACACCGCGGAATAATTCGGTACGAGAACTCACAGCGATATCGACTAAAATCGTATAAATCGACGGATCGCTATCGAGCCGAGGCGATCGGCAGAAACATGTACGCGGCTAGGTCGCATGGCAAAGAGGAAACAACAATGAAACATTATCCATGAGATAATGCACGACGAGATAATGCACGGATTCAGAGATCATTGAGAGAATAAAGGCGCATCCTTAGGGTTCGCATAATCTTTCCTAACCCGGCTAACTCTGAGAGGTCAACGATGTGTAGCGGCAGAAACATTTAGGAAATTACATAAATATATATACTTTGTCGTTCAAAAAAAAGTCTAAACGATAAGGAAGCGAAAAGGTGACCCAGCGCGTTTTTCGAAATCAACCCGAAAGAAAACACAGGAAGGAAGTTAACTATTTCATTAAATGTAGATAAATCTCTGCTACGCGTTCTCCCCGGCCGGTCACAATTGTTCACCGTACCGCTGTTCATGGATAATCAAGACAATCCGTGGTATTATGTTATTGCGCAACAATACGCGCGTGTGATCGCGAGGGTTAGCTCCAGACGTGATGCTCCGGTTGTCTCGCACGAAGCCAGACCTCCGCTACTCGCTCAAGAAGCGCCGATGAAGATTGTATTAACATTCTATGGGAACAGTATTCCCTCGGTACAATCGCCTGATTAGACATTGTCGGCGTTTGGCGGCGGAATTCTTTTGCGGGAACTCCTTGATTTCCAACGAAGGCGCTTCATCACGCGGGAAGATCCTCGCTCGTTGAGAATATTGAAAGTTATTATGTTACAATCTTTTTTTTAAGACATACATGCATGACGTTAATATGGATTAATACCCCTTTAATGACTGCGTATCATTAACAAACATCAAACTTTCTTTCTGTGATTTTTTTTATTTTCAAAATTATCTTTTGTAACGGTTATGTTTTTTCTTCTCAATAATTATTTGAAATTTCTATCGTTAATCTGAGTGTAGAATTTAACTGATAACTTTTTGACACTCTTTATTCGATAAGTTTTTCGAAAATTAAATGCTTCAGTTCTTTCATTTATGGAAATTTTCCCGTTAAGTATTTTAAATTTGAAATATCTTCCAAATATATATTGCTTGTACGATTATCGCAACGGAAGAAATCTCTCAGAGGTAACCAAAGTATAAAAATGATACAATCGAAGGTCTGTCGCGGAAGTAGATATAATACGTGTATATTTCTTTTGTCCAATGCATTGGTGATTTGTTGCGAGCAAATAGTAAAGACTGAGCGCATCTCGAGTGATGTGCTCCAGATGAGTATTCGAGAGTACCGCGTTCGGAGCGTAGAGAAGAGAATAGAAAGAATGAAGAAAGACGAGATGGGGTGCGAGGAAGGAAGAGACTGAGATCGTTGTGCACGCTTACGACCGTTGGGACTAGTCGGGGCGATCGATCAAACGCGAATCGGTCGTTCGAGAATCGTTTCTGCTGCTACAGGGGGCTCAGACCTAGGCGATGGCTGTTCACGAGAGATAGATTATTACTGCCGGTATGCCGTATCGGCGTTCCTTGTTACCGGGTAATGAGTTTATTGTTTAAGAATCACGCCAGAGTTACATGTGCTGCAATCAATTACAATAATGTAATATAATCGTAGCAAGGTCCCGTGCCGTGCGGTGTATAATGAGGTCTTCTCTCCCTAATGAGAGTATTGGTTCACGAGAGGTGGCCGCGTAGTCTAAGCACGTACGGCCATGTACTCGAGTAACGCGCATGTAAGTACAGTAAGATGTACATACGATACACACGCTGATCTCGTATGCACATCCATGTACCTTCGTGCGCGTATGCATACATGCGTACGTGCGGATGTACGTGCGTGCATGCGTCGATGCGTGCGTGCGTACGTGCGTCCGTGTGCGCGTAAGGCGAGACGAAATAAAATTAGAAGAGAACGGAAACATTCGCGCCAACTTTCGCCTTGTGCGAGCGCGAGTTGTAAATCTCGGAGAAAAGTTTAACCGGGGATATTCAAGCGCCTAGATAAAAACTTGCAGAAAGTTTGCGACGAAAAATTCGAATCCTACGTCGGTGGCAGCGAAGGCTCCCGGAAATCATTAATCTGGTGTGTCACATCGGACATTGCTTGAACGAAGAATTCCGGAAACGGCAGACACGAAATTCCTTTTATCCCAGGGGTTAGCTTGACGATCCGGGAATTCAGAAAATTTGCATTGCTGATAATTGTAGAAGACTCTTAAGACGCTATGACGCCTCGCCGTGAATTGTGTCAAATTGATCGCACTCGGGTGTTTCTAAGTAGTTGATATTCCCTGATATTATTACGTGAAGTCTTTGACACGTAAAATTCGTAGATTTGCACGTTCGTTCTTTGACATCTCCTTTATTTAATTCTACGAACGACTGCGAAAGCCAAAGCTGATGAGAAGAAGAGCACTTACGCACCATGACTGCGTCGAAGTGGCGAGCGACAAACTTCCTGTAAAAAATTAACGTTTTGAAACGGAAGGACGTTGAGGGCACTACAGCGTGAATGAGGCCGGCTCTGGCTTTTGTCCCACAAAGTCGAGTATCACGAGCGAGATTCGTTGGAAAGGGCGGTTCCAGCAAAGAAAGTATGTACGGAATGCATGATGCAAAACAGTTAAGATAACCAGAGTATTTTTACTCCCGAAAAAATACGTTATTATCACGCGTGTTACGTTGATTATGATATAAGAATTAATCAAGATAGTGATTAATTATGCAAATCATTCAGTATGATGTGCGTCTGTTAATAACTTATACTTAAAAACCTGTTTCGCATCATATTAATTGATTAAAATAAATTTTGAACGATTAATTCTCGTATTAATTCTCGTATTTGACATAAAAGAAAAGATTAAAAATCAGAAATGTCATAAATTTCGAACAGTCATTAAAATGTTATTTTCTCCGCGTTTAAATTTTTTTATTTTGAATCTATATATTAAATAATTTTATTATAATGTAATTTATTAGTTACTGGCAAAAATAAAAATTTATTGTAAAGTAATAGGACATATTCACTGATTTTTATCAATACCATTACAATAAAATTTTACTCGAAGTAAAAACAAAGTATTTTTGTTCAAATGAAATTCTGTTCTCGCTGGGATTTTTCCATTGTATGTTTTATATTTTATTGTGGCCTAAAAAATGGCTATTGAAAAAACAATCTGACTATAGTTATTCACATATATACCGTTTTGGAAAGAAAATCATGAAAAAAGTATTGAGAAAATTTGATATATAGAAAAATCATACACCAGTTATATAATTTAATAATTTTCATCTATAATACTCATGCTTTTATATTATTCAAATTGAAATTATATATTATATATCAAACCATATATAATTCGTTAAATTGAAATAATAATAAAGTAATTAATTTAAAATTAATTTAATTTCGCAACTGTAAAACGCAACTGTCTATCACAATGCGTTGAACATTATTTCTCCTAATACTATCATTTCTCCAAATAATCTCCTCGGCGCATTAAGCACTATTACCGTTTCCTCGACAACAAACACTACTTCTCTACTGCGATTTCACTTTGTTACATTAGAAAACAAGTCCCTCTTCCTGTGCGCTTAGTCGTGCACTTAACGTTAGGAACGCTGCCCGATGTAACCAACACCGACACGTCCAATTATAAGTGCGAAATTCATTGTTCGAGGGTCCGTGCAAGCGTACCGTGTAGTTCGTCCTACTCACGCGCTTGAAAGACTGCCAACAGGCGAGACACGCTGTGGTAGCATGTACCAGCGAGCTACTTAGAGCAGCAACAATCTCGAAGTCGAAACACTCCCACGAGAAATCTTCGACGATCGTACGGCGAAAAGAGCATTGGAGGAAAGTAACCACAAAAGAGCAAAGAGGACATTGGCACGTTGAAGAAAATTGGAGAAAGAAAGAGGGAGAGTCACAAAGTAATTTGATAGAACTCCCTCCCGGCAGCAAAAACAGAACAATGTTTATAGAGCTATATAGATACAGAAACGGCAAGATCCTAAAAAGAAGAAGAAGAAGAAAAAGAAGAAGTATTAAGAGAATAATATTTCATTCTGTCCATTGACACACTAAAGATTGTAAAGCGGAGACAGAAATTTATTAATTATAAAAGAACACATGTGTCGCTGATAATGTTCGTAGGAATGATCTCATCGCAGTATGTCCCACGACGCTACTTGTTAGAAGATATGCTAGCCATAAATTCACAGAACACACCATTTAATGTCACGTCACGCATTAACAGTCGTAACTTGGTCTTCCTATTGTATTCAGTGCCTCTCCGGTTGTCACATGACTGTACTTCGCGATGAACAGTAAATGGGTCCCTATAGTATCCGCTAACGTGTACTGCAAGTACATACCGCAATCTGCTTCAACTGCGGATAATCCTGATGATTACGGACTAGAATTTGACGTATCCTTAATTTTCATGTGGTGACTTCAGTATTCGCGCGTTTCTTTATAATATCTCGCGCTACAGTTTTTGTATTATCGTGAGTCGTTACGTGAATAGCTGCGTGACTAGATGCGGTCGCTGATGAAAAATACAGTCGCAAACTTGATTGCGAATTCGAGGAATGGTACGCTTCTTAAAGAGAAATATCTGATGATATCGTTGACATGTGCAGCAGAAGTCTGGTAACGAAGTTCAAAAGGATCGAATGAGGAAAGTTAAAAAAAAATAGGTTAATCGAGGTGGGGGCAGAGAATGTACAGAAAGAGTGATAGACGATCAGAACAGTATTACCGATAAGGTGCTAATAATAATTAAAGGTGACTTTATAATGTGCAATGATACTTCCATTTGCCGCACAGTGAACAATTATCATCAGCTGAAATAATTCGTGGATATTATTTTCCGCAGTTACCCTCTGAGATGTGCAGATACATATCTACACTGGGAAAAAAAAATTGTTAACTTGACTAAATGCATTTAATTCGTAATGATTATTTAGTTCAAATATTTATACATTTAGATTAATAAAATTTTGTATTTAAAACATGTTATTTGTCTGAATTAACAAATATTTGCTTGCCACAACCGTGACTACTACATTTAGTTGAATCAACTAATATTTTTTTGAAAGCAACTTTTTTCTCAGTGTAAATATAGGAAAATTGTATAAAAAAACATGAAGCTGAGACAGACAGAGAGAGGAAAGCCTGCATGAAATTCATGTTTACTTGGAGCTTCGACAAGTGAAAAAGTCACAACATGTGATACGATAATTGCGACGGGAAGAGGAACCGCGGAAAAAGGCAAATTATTGCCGCATGAAGACCGCCGGTTAAGAAACTGAAGACGCGTAACAAGCTGTGCGGTGCAGTTTTCAAGTTCGGAGGTCTCGCGACGAAATAGATAGATAGGTAGGAGCGCGTGTTAGAAAGAAAATGACGGACGTCAGTTGAAGCGATTTGTACGGACCGTAAATAACTAAATAAAATTAATAAAGACGGACAGGTTAGTCAAACAAGATGGATTTTGGCGTTAAGGTGCCGTTGAAAGCGTAAAACGCAAAGAGACGAGTAAGTTATCCGCGCGTCGCTCAACTGCGAGATGCCAGAGAAAGCAGAAGATAGAGACGAAGTGAAGCATGGAACGGATAAAGCAGCCACCTCCCGCGTGGGTAGTGTACCTCGATGTGAAAAGGTTTTAACGCCGGCGAGCACAAAGCAATCAATCATCCAGCAAAGTTGTTTAATCCCAGCAATAACTTGCGCCACGCCAACACCACGTACGTATCGTGCTATAAGGCCAGCGTAAGCAGCAAGACTTGTTACCGGCGAGAAGGCCGACCTCACGCAAGAAAATTATAAGTTTAGGAAAGACACGCGGAAAATATCCATTTAGCCTGCACACGAGTGTATTCTCCTAGTTCATTATCCGACCTAGACATTGCGAATCACACGACAATATGTCGGTCTTTTTTTTTACACAGTAATGACAGATAAATGCGCAGTCTAATATGAGAAAAAATATCTTTGTAAAATAATGCCATCCTATGAATAATCTCATTTACTTAATTGAATAAACGACTAGAAAAGTATGACATTTGGAAATTATGTATTAAGGGCAATCAAATGAAACATAGCGAATGAAAAAATTCAGATAATAAAATCAATGAACATGTTAATAACCGTGATTAGTAAGGCACTTTTTCCATGGTGAAACTAAACGATTCTGTTCATAAAATTCCTTGCGCTATTAATAAAATTCTTGGGATTGAACTCACTCGCAAAGAGCATTTATTACATCAGACTTTCGCTATATATTCGTCGACATTTCATTTAACTGCCCCTAATACATACGTATATACAATATTAAATTAAGATATCAATCAATTAATATTATTTTTATATAATATTAAATCTTGCAAATAATACTCATAGTTATTATTTGTTTTTAATATTTGATAAAAAAAAAGGATAAAAATCATTGCAAGAGCATTGCAAGCGTAAAGTGGAATACGAGTTTAATTCTGGTTGGGTTAAATTATATGAGATGTGTAGGTCGTCATGTTTAATTTTTACTGTCAACTGAGTCGTCACTTTCTTCCGGTAACGCGTTTTTTATCCCAACAGACATTAATAGCACCCAAGTGCTCACGTTGGCGAATCGTTGAATCATACTGCAGGTTACGTTTCCTCGTATACAGCCGTTCTCCATTACGCCTCGGCGAATTACGTCGGTGGAACGCCTATGAAATCGTTCGAATACCACGTGCCGATAGTGGCTCGACGCTTGGTCGCCCGCGCGCATACATCGCAATGGCCCTAACGGCAATCCCGGGGAAAGGGATCTTCCAATGTGCCTAATTAAATCCATTTGCACGAGCATGAAGCATGGTATGAATCACATACGCGCGATCATTCTATCCATCACAATTTCGATACGCGACATGTATGTCGTCGACACCATTTTCTAGCAGTCAACATCTCCACATCGCGAAAAAGATTCGATGTTTCTCTTTTCCGCCATACGACTTCTCTCTTGTTTCCCCGCGATCATTTACCGTTGGACACATACTCGATCGTCTTGGGGCCGCTTCATTACATTCGATGGGCATTATCGCGAAACCGCAAGGGCATTTTTTTTTATTCTCTCCACTTCCATGCCAAGTACGCAGCTGCGTTGCGTGGTTCCGCACGAGCACTTGTGTAATTATGCGCGAATCGACGTCGAAGTACTCTCGAGCGCACGTCGTCGAGATTCATGTATGCCAACCGTGGATGTTGCGTGTAAGCGAGCCACTCATATCATCGTGCAACATACAGCCAGTGCTGAAACAGACCGGAACGTGTCAGTTCGCTCGGTCAGAGAGTGGTAGCGAATGAGTACGAGAGAAAGGGAGATACAGGGAAGAGAGGAAGAGAGAAAGCGGAATCTGACGCGTACACGCGGTTGGATAATCATCTGAATGCTACGATCCGGTATTGCACGGCCTCCGAGGTTAAATTGCGATCAAGGGCTTAACGGGGCCTTTCCAAGGCCGGTGGAGATACGTGACTGATTTCTACGATTTATTCGCGTTGGCAGTATGTCCCCACCGTCCCATTGCTACGTATTATCGATTCCGTCTAGCGGATTCCGCCTATCTTGTATGTTCTGTCGCCTGAGACGGTAAACTTTGAGGTCAGACTCGGATCTTGCAGTCTCATTCCCATAGAAATCCTGAAATGGCTCGCTGCTGTCGTATACTGTTCGACTGTTATGAAAATTGAAACGGATTAACTTTACTGTCCGACGGGGAAAAGAGACTTTATAGGAGGATAAGTAATATTGGCGAAAGAGAATATTCGTGCCGATAGTTTTATTACTCGCCGGCACAGTTTAACAAAGAATCTTTGAGATTTTTTTCTATGCTTGGGAAATACAAAAAAGAAATTTGGAATTATTCTTTATTCGTTTATCATAAAGCATTATTACTGCGTTAATACGTTTTGCGTATGCGCACACTGTGCAATAATACAATTTTATACTTTGATCCGGAATATCCGAGTTGTTTAAAATAATTTAATTTTAAGAAACTGAATATTTTATAAAATATCACATTAGCTATATAAAGAATATTTAATATTCGTACAACGGAATAGTTAATACAACTGGAAAATTCTCATTTGTAACATAAATTTCAGAAAGATATATTAAAATCAGAAAGACATATTAAATATTTTAATATCGTATTTGGATAGAATATTTAGAAGAAAAAATAGAGAGGAAACATATCCGTTTGTCACAACATATTTTTACGTAGCATTATTATCGTACTCCTCACTTTATTGTAATGCAAATACTACAACGAAATAGTTAATGCAACGGGAAAATTCTCATTCGTGATATAAATTTATTAAAATAAATATAATAAATATTTTAATATCGTATTTACAGTAAAAAAGATAGATTTGACAAACGTATCCATTTTTCAAAACACACAAAATGAATTCACAAAATAATTTTAGCATTATTACATTAGTATTTCTCACTTTATAAGCAGTACAATGAAATAGTACCTACAACCGGAAAATCCTCATTTGTATCATAAATTTATCAAAATAAATATATTAAATAATTTAATATCGTATTTACAATAAAAAGAATAGATGGGAAATATCTGCACGTTTGCCAAAACATAATGAATTCACAAAATATTTTATGTATCATTACACCATTTCTTATTTTGCAGCGCTAGAAATGTTGATAAAAACTTTTAATGCAAAATCGGTCAGATTCTTGTACGTGGAAAATAGAATAACTAGGTGGACCGTGTGCTTTGATGCATAGTTTTTGCGAGTTTTACTACCATTAGAAAGCGAAAGCGTAACTGTCAGAGTCTTCTACTACTACTTCCGTAAGCTGGTGTTTATGAACATTCTCGAAGATTATGTACGCGATCCATCATCGTTTGTTAACGGCTATAAATCACGCCCGATACAGTCGGTCAAGGTTTAGCAAATAGAGTCCTTTTTTAAGGAAATATCAATCGCACGGCGCCAGTATCCTTTCGAATACGATACGTTCGAAGGATTATCATTGGCATTAACATCACAATTTTCCCGTAGATATCCCGATAGAGCGCTGCGCCATTTGCGGAGGAAATTTATTTCACGACGGTGTAATGGCGCTGGGAATTCGCCATCATGTATTTAAACGCGGCACCTCGCTGCGATGATCTCGTCCTTACCGCGATTGCGGATAACGTACCTAAGGTCGGGGGAAAACCGCCGCGTAAAATTAACGGCACTGGCCGCTCGCATAATCCAACGGACGAATAACGGCGCTAGACCGCGTGGCAATTAGCCCGCGGAAAACACACAAATTTTCCGAACAAATATTCTCTCAACGTGATACCAACTATAGTACCAGCCACGAGTGTGTGACCGCGGCGAACATGGAAGAACCGTAATGCGAGAGGGAGACGAATAAGAGAAGAAGGAAAGTTTACACACCCTTGATGACACCGTTACCTGATGATACTTGTCATTGTACACGATCTACCGTACGATGCAACGAACACATGGCTGGATTTCACGCATACTCATATATTCCTTGACGCGGCACCGCGGGTCATTATAGACATGTACGTACGTACAAAGCGATAAACGCAAGGTCGGCGCGATCGGCGATAATAGTAATCCCTGAGTTTGCGAGTTGGCGCATGAATCCGTCGCGAATCGCCTACACGATGCGTCTACGAGAAAAAAGAAAGGATCGAATGCGCCATGAATCCTCTCCCTCGCAGGCCTATGTGATATCGTCACATAGCAGAGAAGAGTCCACTCGTATCTATTCACACTCGTTAATCCTGGCTGCCCTCGGCATTTGCCGTTCCGCGATCAGTCGCCGATATACAACGGGCTATATAACGTGATGGCTATCGCCAAGTGTCATCGCGATCATTGCCATATATTCGCGACGCGTCACGAGCGACGTGCAACGGTTCGCCGACCGAATGAGTACTCGCGGCACTGTCCCACTTTCAGAACGTGTTCGTCGTATACCTCGTTAGACAACCACCCACGTGGTCCGAAATAACCCGTCTCTAGTGGGAGACGCCGCTTGATGCTAGGGCCGCGATGCAAAGCAGCCTGAGCAAAGCGAGGACGAGCGACCAGGGAAAGGACAGTACGTGGTGGGCATCGGAGAGAGAAGAGAAGGGTCTATCGTGGTAAGCGGCGAGCACATGCCTGTCCGATCCGACATAGCCGGTGAGTACAAGGTGGCATTGGGGATACAGCCGGTCTCTCGATCGCGGTCTCCGATAGCCGCCGCATGACAAGCCCAAGGGGTATACGTAAACGGCTGAATCTACCTACCGACCTCTCTACTCTGGACGATGCAAGGAGCCTCTTGTGTCCGTTGTGTCTGGCCGCATTCCCCCCCTCTCTCTCTCTCTCTCTCTCTCTCTCTCTCTCTCGCGCGCGCGCTTTGTATGAATATATACATAACGCAAATGTATCTCTTCCTCTTGTATCTCTCTCTTTCTCTAAATAGTGATTTCTCTCTTTCTCTCTTACTCACTCATTCTCTCACTCTCTCTTACGCGCGCACTCTAGATTGCACTCTCGAATGGATTCGGTCGATAGTCTACATTCCACGCTTGCTTCGATACGAACTACCTATTTGATGATAGAGTACACGGATAATCGGATGACGTTAGCATCAGGAGCTGAACTTCGTGATTCGCACGAGCAGTTTATGTAGGCACTGCATTCAGCAAACGATGGAGACGACGAGCATGCAAAATAGTGGATCGCTTCTCGTAGTTTCCTTCGGAGAAAGAAACGATGGGTGGGGACAGGAACGAGAATAAAATAGACAGGGACGGTCAACAGGAATAGTATACCGATCGTTTGATCGATTTGCTGCTTGATTAGCGATTCGCCGCAACACAAACATTTTGACCACGAAAGATACTATCGTATACTAAGTCGTAAATACCCAAGAAATCGTATTGCTATGCTACCATTTGTCTGATATTTTCTCCTACGAATACTCGTTCTTTCAATCTGCTGACTAACACCGACATGGAATCTTTTTACTAAGTTTACTATTCGTCGCTCAGTATTCAAAAATATGTTGAATCACGCTGAACAGGGAGAGAGCATGTAGAGAGCAAACATACAAATGTGTTTACAACTATGTATACACATTGCCCCTATAATACATGTGAATAATCCGCTAATTCAGCTTTGGTTAAATCGTAGTTAACAGATCAGGGATATTGATTAGCTAATTTTCGAAACTGTTTCAAACTGTACATTCAGTAATTGGCTCGAATGAATATCAAAGAAATCAAATCACTCTTGTCAGAATATTAGAAAAGATCTGGTTATTATTGGAAGATTTCTATAGTTTACGTTTATGTATGCGTGCATGTCTTGGTATGTTATTAATAATGAACATTAATATTCTGCGAACTAAGTAGCAGATTCTCACTTCCATCTTGTCGTCTCGCCATCATGTTATGATGAATATACCATCGCCTTCGCTATGTGGCTGGCGAATTAAATAGCCAATGTGCATACCCGTATATACACTGTCTACCATCGTATAGATTCATGCGCGTACAATCATGCGTTAAGAATAAGGAACGGACTAAAGAGCAGCTTATTCCACGCATCGAAAATACCGCATTGATTTTCCGTAAATTAGATGCAAGTCATAATCATACATACATACATTAAAAATTATAAATACAGATAACATTAACGACAAGGTATTATTAATAGAAATCAAGCGCCAAGTTCGCCCTTCGTTGCACTATCGCGATCTTACTCACTTGATATGATCATTCAACGCGGCCAGCGTTATTATGATATTTCTTTTTTTGTTTCTACTGGGTACTACCACAGGATATCTCGGCGATACGTATGAATAACAAGAATTAATATCCCGCGGTCCGCAAGAGGAGAGCGTTCACTTTTGCCTTGTCCGCTCAACGTCGTCCCACAATAAATACATCTTTCCCTCTTCTTATTCTACTTCCTTTCCTATCCTTCGCGAGCGCACGATGCATTTCTTCGTGTGCGCGCATTCGATTCTCGCGGGTGTGCTCGCGTGAGCGTGCACATACGTGCTGGGGTAACGACACTAAAGGAAATTTGTAATGAAACGTATAAGACATAATGGCGAATGGCGCAGGAGGCCGGGGGAAGCCACCGAAGCGATTTATCACGAACGCGATGTGATCGGGGCTCGCTTCTAGCGCTCGGACGTTAATAACGCCGGCTGCGAATCACGAGCTCTATCCCGCCGCCACCACCTCCATTCTCCGCCGTGTCTACTCCGATGCATACCTAATAAAGCGGCGACCGCATCTCCCGACGCCGCATCGCCTTTTCCGTACAACCGCATAAAAAGCATACGACAGCGACAACAAAGACGGCGACGACATGCCTCGATGATGGCGGGAGAAAAACGTGCAAGGTCGCGCGACGTATCTATACGTAAACGTACGACGTATTGATCGTTGATTTGGAATTCGAAGATACGAACTCAGATACAATCGAGAAGTTTCGCAGAAAGATGAGAAGAGCGCTTGAATCTCGCGAGCTTTGAATTTGGATGAGCACTAGCAATTATCGTGTCCAGGCGAAACGACCAGTTTTCCATTATTCTTAGGTAGTATAACGAGTAACACAGGATGTTTAAATCGTTACGCACGATGGTTAAGTTAAATGACATAAGAATTAATTTTTTTATTTTGCTTTTTTGCAAATTTGCATTGTATCTGTTTTAATTAACAGTACTACAAAACCCAAAAATTGATAAAAAGAGAGAAATAATAAAATACAACAAAAGAGTTCTTAATTCTACCTATTTCCAATAATTGCAAATATACTATTGCAATTATCGAAAATGATTTTAACGTATTACTCAATATCAAGCAGTGTTCAAGATTCACACACACATTCTCTCTCTCTCTCTCTCTCTCTCTCTCTCTCTCTCTCTCTCTCTCTCTCTCTCGTGCGCAGAGGCATTTACCCTTACTATTTCTATGGTCAGCAGAAAACGCAAACGATCGTTTCTACGCGACGCGTCCTAATCGGATATTGTTCGGGAAAAAGGCAAGGTGTAGGCCATCGTCTTCTCTCTCAAATGTATTTTCCTTAAAGTCAATTCAGAGGTACGTAATAGAGTGGCCTTTCTTCTCGGATGTACATTTAGAGGGTCAGAATGCGCGGGCATGGCCACTAAAAAGTTCGTGCTTGGTATTCGTATCAGCAGTCTCTACATCACAGTACGAGGTACGTGGAGCGACCGAGTTAGTGGTGGTGTCGATGGAGGTCCGGAACTGTATGGACGGATGTATCCTGCCAGCGAACTAGATAGCTGTGGTACGGCTGAGCTAGTTGGAAGATGAGAGAAAGAGCACGACTTCAGATAGAAGGAAAGAAAAGAGAGAGAAAGAGAGAGCTAATACCGAAGCCGATGCTGGCAGAAACGACGGTATGTGTAACAATCCCGTGATTGCCGTACCACTGTCGAATTCGACGTTCACCAGTCTCCTTTAGAATTCTCTTCTCTTCTTTCTTCTTTATACATATAGTCTCATATCGCACCTCGCAGTTTCGTGTCAATCTGTGTCGTAGAACAGAAGAGAGTGAAAGAAAAAAGGGGGAGAGAAAAAGCAAGAATACGAGGAAAGAAAGGAGGATCCGGAAGTGGATAGAAAAGATCGGAGATGGTGTGTATCGCTCCGCATGCGGTGGAATGGATGTTTGATGTAAAAGTATAAAAACAGTCAGCATGTTTTGTCGGAAGCGGGAACGCGATTGACGGAACGCGAACGACGGAACGGGGGCAAAGAACCGAAACGGACCGACTCGCCAGCTTGGCCGGGAACAATCCAGCCTATCTAGTTCGAGTCTCGCTCAACGAGTTGGCAAACTGTTCCCAACACTATACTCGTTCCGCACTACGTGTAGCTCTGACCCTCACAATATAACTATCCAAAAAGAGAAAGCGAAATAGAGTGGTCAAGAAAGAGCGAGAGAGAAAGAGAAACATGCAGGAGGAGCACTGCATTTCCTGCCCTCTTGTAACTTTTATGATCCGCGTAAAACAGCGATTTTCACTGGTTCCGCTTGCATCGGTTCGACCTTTCTTCTCTATCTTTTTCCTGATTTTTTTCTACTTTCCCCCTATTTTTCTTTTTTTCTGATTGTTATGTTCTTTTTTCTACCCTGCACTAGTTGCAACACATATTGTTAACTCGTGCTTTTTCACTAACGCAAACTGAGATTCATACACTTGCTTTCTTTTGCTAATTCTTACAATATCGTCGAGGAGGTATATACGTGTATGAAAGATATTAAATAATTAGTAACGAAATTTAAAATACAGAAAAAAAATTTAGATTTGTATCGTGTTAATCCACTTGGATTAATTAATTCTCATCACGCATAAGTGTTACCGTTAGCTGCAAATATCTGATCTTGACACAAAGTAGTAAAATTAAATCAATTCTAAACTTGATAAACAAGTCATTTAATAGAAACTCGTAGTTGCGAGATCTCGGAAATCTTTGGAATCGTATCAGACGTATATATACTTTGAAAACCACCACAGTTCGAGTTATCCTAACTCTGTTCCGATTTCCTGTGGACTTTACGACTTCGCTTGGCTTCGCGTGCCAAGCAAGAAAAATGTCACGGAAACGATCGAGGCGCGTCACGCTCCGCTCGATACGAAGGTAGCCGTGAAATTGGGGATTTAAGCACGGAAAGCGTGATTCGCGTTGTCGCCTCCTTCTCCTTTTCCTCCGCTATACAAGGCTTTAATTGAGTCGGACTTTTTACCGTTTATACAAAGGCTCGCTTATCTTGGTCGAGTTTTCAGCAAAAAAGAACGCGGAAATTAAGGAAGACATTACTATGCTCATTAACGGCCCTTAACTTTGCATCCTTTTGATCATGGTATTTTACCGTTATTGAATATAAAAAATACATTTCTATTAAAATTTTATATACTAATTTTACATATACCAGAGTAAAATAAATTTGTAGTTAGATAAAAGATAAAATAAAATACTGAAGAATACAACACTTGTTACGCGGATATATACATTTACGTTTTTTTTTTGTTCCCGCATATGATCTTTACAATCGTAAAGACTTACCTATTCATAGCAGAATAAATGCAGAATACATTTTCAGTTTGTCTTATGTCATTTTTTTTTTATGGGCTAGAGCTAATTAATATAATTAGTTATTAGCAATCTCAGAATTGTGTGGGATTTACATTATATACTTATATTATTCATATACAGAAATTTGAATAAATATTTCTTTAACGACAATATATTTTTAATTATAAAATAATATATTTTTAGGAGAATTTATATTCGCAAATAAAAATAGAAAATGTATGGAAAATAGTGAAAAATTTTTTAACTCATGCTATTTAGTTTAATAATTTAATAGTTTATATATTTTATGTATTAAAAATGCAGTATACACATATATTGTTGAAAGCAAAGAAAAGGCACGAATGTGTAATGGAGAGAATTTTCAACGTGTTACTGTCTACCTTGGCCATCTGTCGAGCCAAAATAGAGTCGAGAGTCGTTTTTAACGGACGTCTCTCCACGAGCAGGAAAAGTAATAGTGTCATATTTGCGTAACAAGTGTCATACTAGAACTTTATCTCGCAAAGCCGACAGATGGGTCGACGTTTCGAGCTTATGTCACAAGATGGAAACGAATACGTCAGAATATATGTCTAGTAACAAATACGCGGATACACATACCGTTTACGTTCCTTCTAGTTTTCTAGTTCCAGTATGTGTGTATAATCTTTATACATTCGTAAACTTACCTGTAACAGAAAAACACAGATGTCATTAGAAACTAATAACAAAAATAATCGTGTTATAAAAATCTCAGTACATTAACTATATTCCCACGAACCTACTGATATCTGATTGACCTATTGGTCTTATTTTTAACCAAGCAGGCGGGATTTTGCGGCCCAAACACGATATTATCCCAGCAAACCGATTAAGAAGTTTTATTGTTCATGTCGGAGGGTGTGGTTCAAACTAATTGCCCAAAATACCCGACTCGCTGCTTAGTATAGCTCGGAACCTGGTATTAACGTTAATTCACGGTTCCCATAGAAGATACCGCATTGTGCTGTCAATAATGACTTATGTCGATTATAACACGCGACAACGTCGTTATTATAGCTCCTTTCATTACTGAAAACAGTTTTACCAGGTGCCAAACACTTGGCTAAGCGGAAAGTTGACAATTAGCATTATTATATGCCTCGTCTTGCTTTAATGACTGCTTGTACCATTTCACGCGTGAACAAGAATAAAGACGCAGGAAGGGGGAAGTAAAAAAGAGCTGTGCAGTGGTGATGTCGTTTTCATGACTGCTTGAAGAGGGCAATTAATTTTAGCTTTCGCCTCTTCTGCGACGTAGGATAATGTACGTAAATATTGTCAGTGAATCGTACTCTCTTGCCGCCATTAATTACGAGGGAAATACCGTCTTAACAAATTTAAAGAAGCTGTACTATATGATACTTATTGTACTTATTCGATTTTTGTGTAATTTGTTTAACGTAATGTAAAATGTTTTTTTGTATTTTGCCTGCTTCTACAATCATGTAAATTTGGCATAGCACAACTGATAAAATAAATAAAATAAATAATTGATGAAATTAAAATGTTTTTCTATATTCCATGATTCTGGTTGATTATAAGGCAACGATAAAATATTGGTGATCGTCACGTCAGCGGTTGTGATGTGATAAACTTACGAATTTGATATCTACACCGAATACTGCTTTTTCATAGGAAATGAGTAAGAACTTGATTTCAATTCAATAGCCCTCGTGATGAAAGCTCGTCCACGACTCAATGTGCTCAAAAGTTTTTGCTTCTCTCTCTTCTGCGATTTCTCCTATCTCTTTCTATTTCTCTTAAGTTTTTGTAACTAGTTGAGTGCTTGCGGAGCAAAACGCGAAAAAAGAAAGGAATTTTTCGTACTACGAATAAAACTAAATCAATAATGTCTGTTAATCAAGGAAAGTAAATATTTTTTTTCTTGTTATCGATTAAATATATTCCTGCATGTCTCATTTATAAAGCGGATTTTTAAAATAAAAATCATACTTTTTTCCATTGCTTTATATCATTGAATATCGATTTAATGCGGATCATTAGCATATGAATATATTTGTATCGTAAAAAATAAAATCTCGAGTGTAATTCGATTTAATATATTAATTTCAAATTCTGGTTACGCCTGTTTTTTTTACTCATAATTCATCCAGAAAAGATTAAAATAGTTGTATGATTATCAAAAATATTAATTAATGAGAATGAGAAGAGATATGCTGTATATAAGCCTATTGCAAGACTAAGCTTTAATCGCAGACGATGCGATTATAATTTTACGACGAAAGTTCATTATACAAAAAACTTCGAATGCATGAAGTGTCATAAATTGTCTCATAGCGCGTGCGATTCGCGAAAGTAGTTAATAAATCGAAATAATTATCTTCTATTTAATGTTTCACGCTTTTTGAAGAATGTCTCGTTATTCATCCGTCGTCATATCCGCGTTCTTAAGCATCACGAAAATTCTCACGGTCTTCATGCGAGATACTTTATGCATCTTATGCGCCTATGCATATCGTAGATAGCAATAGACACCACAACAGGGGGTCTTTCGTTGCGGAGAGTAACTAGAAATATGTGAGTATAGTTTTCTCTAGGTGTATTAGCATAGTTATGCTGTTTCTCCGCAGTACTTTCGTACGGATATACAATACAGCAAAGTAGCGTTGTAAAATCGACTTCATTCGTATCGCTGCGTGTCCTTCTTGTATACACATGCTGCTGATTCTGTATCTTTAAAAGCCAGTTGCATTACAATGCCAAAAGCGGATTTTTGTTCGGCATGTTTCGAGCGGCGAAAAATTTTCTGCGCTCTCTCCGCTTATTTGGAAATTAAATCAAGATGATCGATAATAATGCCTTTTAAAACTTACACTTGCGACCTGATTTTTTAAATGAAAAAAAGAAATGCAGAAAAGCTCATGTTCGCGTAACGTTATGATCGAGCAGATTCTATAAAGTGAAAAACTTCGCGCAGATTCCATAAGATAAAGAATGAAAGTTCGGGATTATGTAAATGTTTCTACGCCAGTCAACCTGAGAATTGCGCGCTCTGCGAAAACTTGGATCGATTATATTAATATGCATTTGCCATATATCATCACCCTAGTATAATTTAAATGTAGAGTAATTTCGCAATGCTATCAAATGAGATAATTTTATTTGTGATCGCATCGGAAAATCGCAAATCAAAAATACGTTGATGCAAAAAATATTATTTAATTTCTCAATAGATATATAAGAATAGAAATGTAATTCGTAATACGTATAATGTGTAAAAATCTTCAACGGAAATCGAAAGAACTTTGTAAGTTATTCCAGTTTACAAAAGAAGGCAAAAGGATCGAATCAGTATAAGTGGAATTCCAGGATGCATTTATCTTCCACATCCTGGTTTTTCTAAACGTTCTTTATACTCGCTTAATTTGGTCAGCTAAAGATAGATGAAGTCGAGGAGACCAAATCAACCACGAGTAATACGATCGGCAAAAAAACTGTCACGTCACCTCGCGTCTCGTAAGTCTTCCAGAGACAGCTCCGTGGTCTAATATTGATTTTGCGTCGCCTCTCGCGGTTTTCTTTCGCGGGAATATTGTGGATGGAAATTGTAGGCGCATGCGAACATGCATGCATGCGTGTGCTGCATGCGATGTGACATGATGCGCACCGCATCGCGTCAAAAGGGCACCGTGATTTCTCTATGTAAATCGCCAAGGTGGCACAACCCGCTAAAATAACCGTCGGGAATAATGCCGTAGATTGGGAGGTCGAGTTAGCGCGCACATCGCGAGAAACGGACAATATATCGTTGGGTCGACCATTACGGAGGACCATTAAATAGTCGACATGCCGAGATAACGAGCATTAGCCACACAACTGCCACATTAGTATGTATCCTCTACATACGTACGGAAGATGCAATACGCGTCTATAGGCTGGAGCGTGCAACGCGTTTCCTCTTTTCGCCTCACGTACGAACATTTTTCCTGTCCATTCTTCTCGCTTGTCTCGAATAAGGTTTTTTTTTCTGAATTTGCTAAATTTGGCAAATCATTTGAAATGGATTTATACCATCCATTAAATCGTCCTGCCATTTTTTTTTGTGCATTGTCGCAATTATTCGTATTTTAAAATTGTGCAACGTTATTATGTTTTATTATGTTATTATGTTTTCTTGTTATTATGTTTTCTTGTTTCTCTTAGAAATTCATACATTAGATAAAGATATTCAAAATATTATCTGTGCATTTGCAGTGCTAATTTCATTTAATTTTGTTAAATACGAGCTTATTTCTAAAAATCCATTTATACATGTAGATAACGTATATCTATATGTATTATAGGTGTATGAATTCTGATTTTATGAATTTTATTGAAAGATTTTTATTGAAAGAAATTTCATTTCGATATTGAAAATCAAATTTATATACACCGGACACAATTCAAAAAATAAAAATATTCGCTTATTGAAAAAAGGCTTTGTAGCAAGTTGCTTTTCTCTTCAGTGTTTCTCTATTACTCTTAATTGGCCTTCAGCAGAGTGCGTAATTACAGCAAAGTCATTGACATTTGTGATATTCGACCCAGTGATTCATAAAATAGAATTTTACAGTTTTTCGAGAAGAATCTTAAAATATATCCACAAAACGGAAAAAATATATCAAAACTAAAATATCTACGTAAAATGTGCCCTCAAAAGAACACTCCTCGTCGAAAAAGGAAATGTTTTCTCTTTAGGAGAAAACATTTCCTTTTTCGACGACGATGGTCGCGATTTTGGTTAGTTCCTTTGCCGCCTTCATTGTCTCATCTCCCAGACTCTTCCATTACTAATGAAGAACATAAATGCCCGGGTTTTTTACGTTCCTCATTCCCCCATTTGTATTTCTACACATTCTCATCAAACATTCTTCTCAGTTTGCGAGACAAAGCATATCGCTAACTGTACACATCGATGATTCGATAAAGAAATATCATATATTATTTCCTTTGTTTCCTTTTCATCATTAATTTCCACTGACTTCAGAAACAATTCGATTACAATTGACGGTATTGAAAAATCCTGGATCCGCGTAATGAGGTGCATCATTTTAAAAAAAGATTAAATGAAAGCAATATGGAGGAAATTTATAAAACAAACATAATCGATTCTATAATTTTCTTGATATCGAAAATAAGTATGACTCTATACTGACTCGTGAAAGTGCTTTTTTTTTCATCATAATACGTATAAGTACAAGAATCTTTAAAATCGATTTCGTATTAGGTGAACACTGAGAAAAAAGATTTTGTTAATTTAGCAAGTCATCAGTATCTTTAACCAGTGATCGATAAATATGTGACAACAATTTTGTTGTTATGATATTTGCTGCTGCTTGTCTGTTATACTGATTATTAGTAACAGAAGCAAATTATATAGATCTAATACATCTAATATATCTTTTAGATAGATTTTAGGCTCGTTTACATAAAATTCGTAGATGATGATGAAATCTTAAGTCGTAGAAAACAGACTAAGCACAGTCAAATGTAGGGAGAATACTTGATTAGAATTGATCAATTACTTAGGATTTGAGATCCTGCAATCGCCTATGACTTTTATATATATATAT
>NW_017259192.1:4624020-4655434 GCF_001594045.1 Atta colombica | reverse complement strand
TTCTCCTTTTTTTATATATATATATATATATATGAGCCTCTTATTTGCAATACATTGACGAATTAATTTGCAATCATAACAAATCGATCGGTTTTTACACTAGTTAATTTTTTTAACAAATACTACATTTGCTTTCCCTTGATTTGTTCCTATAACAAAATCATTTCTCTCAGTGAACAATTTGAATAAAAACGACGAAAAGATAAAAACTCTCGACACCCCGCGTATCCTCGCTTATTAGATGTAAAATTATCATGCACATAAAATGATCTCGTACCCGATTATTTCAGATACAGGAAGCTAATATCCAACGCAATCATCGTGCGTGTTCAATGTCTATTAGCGCGTCGCTGAGATAATTGTTGCCTATTTGATGTTTTTCCTTCCTCGACTCGCTTTAACTCGATCCAATGTCGCGGAGAAAAGTTATTCCAGGCCGCGAGCAAATACAGGATATCCAAGATATACTGCGAGAACTCTCTGAGAGGGCCATAAATCACTCACGTGCACTCTCGGACTCATATACTTACTTTCAACCAATGAAAGCGGGATAATAAGATTAATGCATGACGTGTGCAGGCGAAGCTAGGACAAAGGTAATTTAAGGATGAATGGTTTGCTAAAAAGTTCGGGAAATGCATGCATTGCCTAAGGGATTTCTCACATAATTTTATCATGAAGTGTATTCCTCGTCTTTTTGGATTGTACAATACAACATATGATGCGTGTAACGAGAATCGCGAAAGTTTTAAAATCTTTAACATCAGTTGATAATTGGAAAAGGAATCGGAAAAAGAATTGTTCATGACGACTTCAATCGATCCTAAGTAAGTTGTTTTTGCCAGTGTGACCGAATCTGCGGTTCGTAGCAATGAGAAAGAGCACCTCGTTAGTCTCAAATCGGTCAACCGACCATTGAATCTAGCAAAGAGACGGAGTCTCAAATTCTGCAACAGACATCGACTTTTCAAGCGCTCATGCGGAATCCTTCCTCTTCATGTGTGAGCGTCACAAAGGAGAGCCACAGTGGTTGCAAAGAGGATGGCTGATCGTTAGACGGTGTGCTTCCGAATGGCGTCGAAGAAGCGGCGGGAAAAGAAGGAAGAGAGAAAAAGACGAGGCAATCAGAAAAAGATGAAGGAGCCGAAAGGAGGAGAAAAAAAGCAAAGGGAATACCACGTCGATGTCGATGTGGATGATTGCACCGTAATCGGGTCTCCTACTCCTCTCTATTCCCTTCATCTCACGTTACAATCCTCAAGGAATCGTTGTCATTCCACTCGTGGTTCTTATCACTTTAACATACGGCCGCAGAAACGCTACAGCGAAGGAGGTAACACGTTGTTACTACGCGTACGCCGAATAACGGCGCATCCCACGATATTGCCTCGACCGCAAGAGCTATTAAAATGTAAATTGACCAGCGTTCGTTTGACTAAACAGTCATTAGAGACTCCCTCGCACGGGTTACATTGTTGCAGTAGCGATTACTATGTACACTCCACTTCCTGCCCTGAAATTTCTCTGCTGCAGGATCCGATATTCGGGATGTAAACCTCAACGCACTTATATGGAATAATCGCGTCATTATCTCATATAATCCAACCAAAGATCTCTTGTTACTTTTGACAGAAATCTTTTGATGCTCAATGCAATGTATTATACACACATGTACGATAAATATATCCGTGCGTAGCTCTTGAATAATATTCGCTCCAGCTCTCCTGCGTAATAGCAGCTACTTCCGTAGAAGCAGCCGACATCGTAGATCTATCTCACCCGTAATATATTCGCGGATACCTTCCCTGAGCAATCCCGGCTCGTTCCTTTCGCGGACACAGGCGCGATATCTTTTATACGAATTATAGCAATTCAGCAAGGAGTAATGTTTTTCCATCATGTCTCGAGCATGCACAAGCGACTCGGACAATCGTAGACCCATGGCAGGAATTCATGCAACATTCATCCTTCGCGTCCACCGCGTTGCTTCCGCATCTATTGTCAGCACATATGTTAAAGCTGCGTTGGCTGCTCTTCTCCTTTCTCTTCGGCGTTATCTATTCGAAGACATCCGCGGGTGGTTACGTTTACGATGGAGCGAAAGACGAACGTCGGAAGGATTAAGTCGTCGTTGCATTCACGTATCATTAATCATGCGATAAGCGGGCATGCTAGAAAATCGTTAGTGGTCAGAAGAAGCTTCGGGTTTAGGCGTGGGCGTTACGATGCTATGTGCGATTTAAGACGCGCGGGGTTCAGATGAATTATTCGAATACCCGAGCATTAGTTCTGTCCAGAGTAAAATATCTTATTATTATGTTCCGTTTCTCTACGTATGTTCATCGTTAATAATAATTCAATATATCATAGATAGATTCACATGGTTTCTAATGCAATCTAAATTCTAGATAACTCTCTGCATAGAAATCGAATTTTTATGAAATGAATTATATGAAATGAATTATTAAACATTTATATTTCAAAGATATACTTCATCAGATTTCATCTTCTTTCATCCATCTCTCTATTTGTTACTGTGATGATATAAGAATTTTCTGAAAATGTTTTGCTGATGTATGAGTTTGTATGTTATGTGTTTAGGACGGAGATCGCTTACTTACGATCTCTTGGAAAGAGTTAAAGAATAAATTTTCTTTTGAGAAGAAATTACACCTGATCAGCTAACGTAAACTGACGGTTGCGCGGTCCTCATAATAAGGAAAGTTTAGCAGTAAACGATGACTAGAAACGATGAGGAGAAACGAGTTGAAGCAAGAGAGTCGGAAGGAGAAAGAGAGAGAAAGAGAGAGAAAGAGAGATTCAGAAAACAAAGAAGAAAAGAGTTAAGGAGAATAGGTTCGTTTTTGCTGATAAACGCTCTCCACGAACGTTAATTGCATTCCACGTGAATGCCCGCGATCGAGAGATTTGCCATGGTTGCCCGGCGGGGTTCGCCAAGGCATCGAAGAGCTTTGGTTGAAAGCATGGTATGTCTGGCTCTTGAAATTCCTCAGGAGGGTAAAATTATGCGGAATGGCCGCGCGACGATGCGGCGCCCTGTTACAGTGGTAGTAGTTGTGATTACCGATTCAGAAGATTTTCAAGTTCCTATCCCATCAGTTTCGTCGATATTCCAGCAGACACGAACGCTCGTTAATTAGCTGAAACACCTCGCTATCGCGTTCTTACGTTTAGTATTTCAATTACCGCTGCATCTATTGTATGTTGCGATAATCAAGAACGAAGGGATTTGTGCTTGATGGGCAATATTCTATGCGAGGCCCGTATAGCACTCGTCCCGTTAATCTACATTCTTTTCCTTTTTTTATTAGTCTCTGCAACACATATATAAATACATGAAATAGTTGCCCGCAGAGCGAAACGTAAACAAGCGCATTCGTTATAAACATAATGGGAAACAAAAATTATCATATGTACGATTATCATATTTAGTTCTGTGCTTTAACGGCATTAATTTGTTGCAAACATACTTCAAAGTGAGTCACGATTTTATAGAAATTTTTACTAAAAGCTATCGCGATGTTCTTGTGAAGATACAGCACAGCGCTGGCATATTTCTAAGAAATAACAAAAAAGGAAGGATTTCCTGTTATGTTTAAGCGCGCATTAACCTGTCCTTCTATGCTGTCTCTTAAGAATACATCAGAGAAAAGCTTTACCGAGAAGTAAACGACAATGAGTATTCACTACGTAACGATGTGGGTGCAGCTGCAGAAAAAGATACCTATTGCGCGCACAATGTAAGTTATATACAATAGATTTGCAGAATATACTAAATGATTTTACAAAAATAACTAGTATAAAGGTAGTATATAAAATACTTAAAAAAAAACAGATTATTATATTATGATATATATAATTAGATAATAATTATTATTAAATATAACTAAATCTGTTTCTACGAAACAAAGTTTTAATCAAGTTTTACGATAAGTGATTCAACATTACACCAAGATTATGATATTTGTGACTTCAGAAATCCTTCTTATATTTTTCTTTTTATATATTCCTTCTTATATATACAATATCTTTTATAACAGACACGCCGTAAAAATAGTGATATTCAAGCTCAGAGAGCGGCGAGAGGTATTTCACAGAGGATTTTCTTCAAACTGTGATTTACGAGCGTAAGGAATCAATGTCCATGAAATGGTCACTCCAGCGTATCTCCGATGCACCTTGAGCATACGAGGTGGTAGGTGCACTCAACGTGCACAACCGGCGGCAATCACAATCGCCCGTACTCATCTCGGCGGGTTGAAACCCCCGCTGTGGAGATATCACGCCACCCCCGTCGCAGATCCCACAGCTTCTGCAGCCGCTTGATGGCAGTGACAGCCTTCCAGGCAGCCGTTGCAATCGCACGGAGACCGCCACACACGATAGCAAACGTCGTGAACAACCGGTAGCCTCCTGCACGACGATCATTTAAACTCAACGAGCGGGAATCCAAGTAAATCATTCGAGCCGCATATATAGCTTATATATTTTCGCCCTCTTAAACCACATAAGCGTTGTACGTTTTTTTTTTTGAATACTCGATTTCTCGACAAGATATAGAATCAAGGTTACATCAAGGTACTATTTTATTTACTAAATCGAGCTACAGCTCGACGAACAGCTCACAGCAATGGTGAGCGCGGTAAAAGTCTTCCGGCTACAATTACCTCGACACGGAAATTCTCGACGAAAAGGGGGATGTTGCGTTGCGAAGTAGAAAAAAGTCAGAATACGAAAACACGGATACGCTTTTGGCGTTAGAGGCCGAGGCTAACAACCTAGCTCGTTTAAAACATGCTCGGGCGGCACAGGTTTGAAGGGACGTTTACTTTCGTAACTGGCGACATGCGAATCTCTGTCTCTCTCTCTCTCTCTCTCTTTTAACTCTTCGTCATTCCGCGCGACCTCACCCCACGTCGCGTCATTTTCCGTCACGGTTCGCACACATCGTCGGCAAAGGGATGTCGTTACCACGAGAGATAGGGACGCACATGCAACACGGAAGACCGACCATTAAATTATATCCCCCTGAGATTAGTGTGAGTACTCGGTATGTGTATAGGTGTTGCGCTTAACAGTATTTGCGACTGCGCTTTTGCCGACCGTGCAATTCTCGCATATATTCGCGCGCGCGGAACGACTTAGGGAGAATTACGACCAAGATAGCAATGAGAGAGATACGACTTTATATCGTCGTCGTACACGCGCGTCTTTCATACCTGTAGTTTCTATTTCTCTGCAGCACGATACGAATGGAGAAAGAATATCATTTGTTCTCGCTCGCTCGTCTCATTCTCTCATAATATCTGGTATCTTTACCTACGCGCATTTTTCGATAATAAAGTAATCCAGAATAGAAAATGGCAATTCATGCATTATAATATCGAAAGGAAACGATACAACGTACCCCTTTCAATTGATATATAGACGCCTTTAGGGAGACAAGTTGCTCACATTGATTACTCACATGAATCGACATTGTATATTAATAGCGACCTTGGCTATCAAACTGTCGTTAACAAGGACTGTTATGAGAGTTTCTAATAGGAAGGTATTCTGCGATAAGTATGAGACATGTCCCAAGTATTGCTCAGCACTTCTCTTTCTGCTCCACTTTATCTCTTCTCTGCGCGACAGCGACGATGGTGGTATTAACTCTTCTTACCTCCGACCCTCCTCTCTCATTCAATTCCTTCGTGTCTGCAGGTCGATTGTGCGATTTGCATATGCAAATAGCATGATATAAGTAATTAATTCGCAATCAGAGTGGCATTACCGTTTCGTTTATATATCGCGTAGATAGATACTGCAATTCATTAGTCGTAGCGATATTTATTAATTGGGACCGCGACCGTAGGTGGACATTCACGATTAAGAATTCTGTCCTCGCTATCGATTACCGCAATACGTCTCTCTCCGATACTAAGCTCGACTCGCCAATGCAACCAGCCGGTTTCCTTGTCTTTCGACATAAAACGTAGAGACTCAGCCACTAAATTAGTAGATAAATTAGCGGACGTCGTGTTTTTTGCTTTTATCGCAATGGATGGGTGTACGCGACTAGGATTCTGAATTTAGTATTCCGAGAGAGAGAGAGAGAGAGAGAGAGAGAGAGAGAGAGAGAGAGAGAGAGAGAGAGAGAAAGAGAGCTCTGTAACATCTCCCGCGGGGAAAAAAGCTCATGGACCGCCGCGCGATCGAATTTACGACAAAACGCGTCGGTCTCGTGGTTTAATCGTCTCACTAGAAAAGCAAGCACCAACGCTTACTACGAAACTCATGAAATAGCACCTGTTACATCCCCTTTGTTGATCGACCGCGGTGGCAGCTGGGCCTGCCGACACTCCGCACATTAACTTTATCGAAATTACATCATGCACCACTATATACACGGGCAAATCTCGGCGCCAAGTCAACAGTGCGAGTTCGTCAACGTGCGTGTGTATGAGTGTATATTGTGGAAACGTTTATTTGGTGAATACATCTTATGGCGCCCACCTTCACGTTTCCCAATCTCCAATAGAACAAGTTTCTCCGTCTACCATCAACGGTAAGCCGACCATTCCATTCTTAGGTATATCGAGATTTCTCCGAAACTCCTCTGTCGAAAATACAAAGGCGCTCTGCCATTATCGGGATTACCGCCAGTCTGAAATTTCGTTTCCGCTCGTCAGGGACTAACTGCGTCAACCTGAGACAATACTCGATTCGATCGTGTTTACGTTTCCTAGCAAACAAGTTTACTTCAGAAAACGGCGAGATGGAGCGCTTCAGATGGAGTCTGTTGGTGGAAAACAGAGAAATATTGGATACCAAGCTTTATATTATTACAATGTTCATAAGATGATTTTAATTCGGATTTAAACGTTGCTGAATATATAATCGTTATATACTGTAAATAAAAAAGAGATGTATACACAGAATATAAAGTAATTCGAACAGAACAAAAAGTGAACACAATATACACGTTACGATTACTCTTCTCATGTTGTGAAGCCCGTAAATCATTCGTAGGAGACAATCTGTTTCTACGGCAATCAAATTATTTAATCATACCGCGAATAACGTTCCCGAACGTCATTGTAACTTCCATTATTTCATTGCAGTAATAATAATCTTCTATTACCAACATTGTAGACGTCGCGTAGCTTTGCATCACGTCGAGGGAAATGGAAATCCTCATAACCAAGTAACTTTTTAATATTGTACGGTATTATATTTCCCGACGGAGTTAAAACGCTCTTTCTATAAAAGGAAAAATATTTCTCGGGATATGTATATGTGCTTGGTTGAATAAAAGAAAACAAAAACTATATGCGTGCATATTTGTTGGCAACAGAATGGTTCATTTAATTTCGCGTATTTACTTCTTCGCCAATGACGTTCTAACGACGTGCCGCAATCTGTGAAAGCCGCGCAATCGCGACGACAGTTTGAGAAAGCGTGCGGCGACGTAAACGATGTCTCGTTTTGCTCCGATGGATAACTCTTCGACGAGCGAGTTCCGGTACTTTTTCTGTCTCCCTTTTTCTGTCTTTCTCTCTTTTCAACCCCATACGTCTATCGCCACGCCATCGGAGAACAGAGAGAAAGAGAGAAAGAGAGAGAGAGAAAGGAGAGGGAAAAGATAAAGAAAAGAAACGAAAGGGCTGCGCGAAGATTGAGAAAAGCGAAAAAGAAGAAGATAGACGATCATAGAGGGAATCGTGAGAGTGGGAAAGTGCGATATCGGTCGAGCACATCGAGAGTAAACGGACGGCTACTCGTGGTGGTGCACTTTGTCGAAGAAGGGTTGGTGAGGAGGGGGGGGAGACATGGTTGGCAGTGTGGGTTATGTATTGGCACATGTATGTAATTGTGGCCATTTGTCGAGAAAGTGAGAGGCCGGAGGGAACCAGGATGGTGAATGGAGAGAGGCGATCATAAGGGTGAAGACGAGGAACAGCGACGAAAGAGAGAGAGAGAGAGAGAGAGAGAGAGAGAGAGAGAGAGAATTTCGAATTGTGGAGAGGACGACGTCTCGCCTTGCAGTCGCGGCTGAACGTGCAATGCATCACGGGATTGCGTAGGCGACGTATATCTCCAAGTGATAGTAAACGGAGGCAGAGTACAGGGTGGCAGACCGAGATTCGCCTCGGCAACTACCTAAATGCTTGCCGAAATCTTCTCACCCTCTTGGAGTAGTTACCTATCTGTCCACTTGCTTTTCCCCCCTGTTCCTTCTTCGTATTAAGCTCTTATCTTTCATTAGACAGACATCAGTCTCTCACTCTAATTTTAATCATGAAGAATAAATAAATCTGTTTAAGCATTTTCTCGTTATACGATAAATGAAATGAAATATGATAAACATAGGCGATTTTCACGTGGAAATCGTATAGAATTATGTGCGGTCATTAGCATTTGGCATTATGAAAATCACATTCACTGGTAATTTACATCGCAATCAAGGTATTACGAAGCTCTCTCTCTTTCTCTCTCTCTTTCTCTCTCTTTTTCTCTCTCTCTCTGTCTCTCTTTCAATGGATAAATGTTATTATTAATGGTGTTACTATTAATAGTGTAATAATCTGCATTAATCATTCAATAATCTAGATCAAAGTAATTGCGAGGTAATTAAACGTAAAAATTCATTAGATATAAATATTACTTCGTTTCCTCTTAATAAATGTTTAAAAAAACTCTGTGATGCGTGTAATTTACATTATAAAGATTTTTATGTATAATTATTTTGTATGTATAATTGTTATTCTTATGTATAATTGTTCTGATATATCATTGTTGTATTAAACGACATACAAACAGCTGTCATAAAAAATATTCTCCGAGATTCCTTGCTCGATCGCGCATACAATTTGCGTTATAAAACGCCGCCGTACGCGAGTATCTCGTTGATGTATGTTTATGAATAATACACAGGATTTCCCTCCAATGTTTCGTATACACAATATAAAGCTGATTAGTTCGTTCCGAGAGCACGAGGCTAAATAATGTTGCCAGATATGACCCTGCCGCGACGGCGTGCACGAAGCGTGCATGAATTGCCGCGGTGGTTTTTACGCAACGATCATTAATATCGTCGCTTATCCGAGTCTGGTGGGATTACCCACCGGCGTTGCGGGTCAACGGGCCAGGGCAGAACGAGCAGTCACAAAAGAGTAATGCAAATTAGCTCGGTTTTTTTATTAGCCGCTAATACTTCGTGTATGTCATACGCGACACGACACGCCCAAATGCCGCGCATAATACATTTCGTTATCGGATATTGCATATTCCGCCAACGGATTTTGTGCAGCTTCCTCCTTCACTCATTACCGCTGACCATGGCCACTAAATCGATTTAAGTTTTACAGCTCAACTCGAAGCATCGCTATGTAGAATATTATAGAACTCCTTTCATTTAATTTGATTTTTTTCAATATATTTGCAAGCTTTGTTTTTAATATTTTTTTCTACTATTCTTTAAATTAAGTTTCAAATTATAATTTTATTCTGAAACAAAATTAAACTTGTTTTACACCTTATTATATGTTACAATATATGTTTTTTTATAATTTTATTTCGGCACAAAATTATTTTGTTACATTGATGTTTTATTTTGTAAAAAATAGAAATCTATTGGACAAGATTGGACAAAAAACGACGATGAAAAAATTTAACTTTTTGTCCAGTAGATCGACATTAACGATGCAATCAAAATAGCTTCAGCGTAGTTCTCTGTCAGTCGATGTTCATTCGATGAGTTAAAAAAACAGCATTTGCGCTCGTATCAGTCGGGCGAAAAGCTTCGACTCCTCTCGCAAAGGACAGAAATTGTTTTTACGATTGACGTCTTTCAATATAGGGGGTATGTATACATATGTACTGCTCCCTTTCTCTTTCTCTTCAGGGATTCCCTCTTCGGTTATCTTCGCAACTGAGGTTTCCACGACAGACGCGCGAACGAAGAATAATTTGAGATTCATCGAAATGCAGCGGGGCGAATCGCTTGTAATTCTTTTCCACCATCATCAACGACGCCGTACTTTTCGTCTCGCCCCTTTCGCATTGACTCGATCTGGCTTGTCTTTTTTTGTCTCACCATTTGTTCAGAATAGTACAGCGTAGAAGTGCGGAAAGAGAATTACGATAGAGCGACAATACGGAGATAGGAGAGTGTCAGGGATAGGAAAAAGAGAGGGAATCGAAGAGAAAAGAGACGAACGGAATGTCGTCCCGTCGCAGTTAACTTCGCATTTAACATCTGCCTGGAAGGTTAAAATTTCCCTCGAGGTTTACTCTAAGTTGTACGAGACGAGCGTTGGATATCTTTTGTCTTGAATCGAGGAAAGAAAATCAGAAAAGGCTTTATCGTTGCGCAATAGACTTTCAGCTTACTCTCGTATCTTTCCTTGTCTCATGCCGAGATACCAAATCTTCAGCCGGCTTGTTCTGTCGCAGATAACAGGAAATTCCAGTCATGAAACAGAGAAAGGCATGTCGAATACTGTAGATTCTTTATAATATATTCTCGCCTAACAAGATTTCTTTCTTTTAACAAAAATTTTCAAGCATCAATTTTTTTTTTATTCAGAAATTATTAGAAGTTCCTTCGTGAATTCAATCATAAATAATATCTTTATTTAATTTCAACTGAATATTTTAATCTCTGCGTCAGTTCATAGAAATATAATAATTCAATGTCAATTTATTCATTTCAATACAGAAATTTAATTGAATTTCTTACTAAAAAAAATCAACCTTAAATTGGTCAGACAAACGATAGACACATGCGACGAACGATGAGATCATGCTATGATAACGTGCTTTTACCCTTTTGTCCATTAATTATTTACCACTGGAGATACCGGCTTGCTTATCTGAACTAAACTTTGAGGGGTCCGGACTTTAGTGGCCGTATCTCCTCGTGTTTCTCTCTAAGTAGAGGGCTCTCGACGATAATGCCAAGAAGTTAGCTTGACGATATACGGCGAGCAAAATGTTTTACGAAACAAGAACGTTCCTCTTTGGCTACATCATAAGTATACCATAGCCATTCTAAAAGTATCCTCCATCAATTGTGAAATCGATGCGTGGTGAACCGAGATACTTCCATCAACAAATTTTCACAAATAGCATAACTTGTCTCTTTACTTGCCTTACAAGGAAAAAGTGAATTGGCTTTAAATATGTAATGTTCTCTCTCTCTCTCTCTCTCTCTCTCTCTCTCTCTCTCTCTCTCTCTCTCCCCCTCTCTCTTTCTTTGTACATTATTCATTGCGGACAATAAATTTTGTTGCTCTATATAAACGTAATATGATCATTATAATGTCACTTGTCCGCAAAACAGACATATTTCACAATATAACATATCCATTATAAAATGATAAAATGATAAAAATTTAAATCTTTCATCACAATTATTTTTATATTTATGTTTGAACAATTCAAGATAATTATTGGATTTTAATAATTATTGGAATTCTAAATAATTATCGTTTCTTTTATCCTAATAATTTCTGTAATTAATAGCACAGGATAAACTTTACAAAATACACTTGAAAAACTGCGTGGTATATTGTAGCTTTTAGTTTTGCAAGAATGATTGGCATACTCCATCATCGTTAGCGACACTACCGTGTTCGTTACAACTTACTGCAACTCGTTAGCTACGATTTCAACGTTGTTTTTATAATATCTAGTATATTTCCAACTGCGATCTTTCTTACACCATTGCGGCAATGAGCTTTGAAGCGAGCCTTTCTTAATAGTTTTTGCGCGTTAACGATAATGAGACGCTGTTTCCAACGTGGCGTGATTCGATATCTTCATCAAGAGCGCAGAAATCTTTCGGAGCGCGTATATAATCAACGAGATGCAATCAGTGAATGGATTAAAAATAATTTTGCAATAAAATGATTGTATGAATTTGCATATAAAATGAATAATAAACAACGTATTGCATTGGTGAGGTGACGAAGGATGAGGAGAGGTGTGCACCATCGGACAATTATTGTATTTGAATCACGAACAATTGAATCGAAACTTGTTGATTTAACGAGCAAACATTCATCCACATACACATATGTTTGATGTACCAGCGCCATGAAACAAAGCTAGCTGACGCATTTTTTCGTGGCCCATTCATTTCGCATCGTCGATTTTACTGTGTATTGTCGCGGTGTTGTGGCGCACAATGCTCATATTCACACCTCCGATGATGGTCGGATTCACAATATGGCAAAGGTACGCGGAGGGATGGAATATGTAAAGATGAAGGACACATTGATAATCGAGGAAGGCTGCAGACAGGCGCCGCCGATTCGATTATATTCTCGGCCGAGCCTCGGGGTTTATCGCGCCCGATCGCATAAGGCCGCGGTGATTTTTCGACTTCGTCTCCGCTCGGCGAAACCCTCGGGGAATATTGAAATCATAACGTGGCACCCATGAATATTATTCAGGTCTTAAGGCAATATAATCCGAAATCGATGGAGCGACGTGGAATAAATTTGGTGCTCTCTCTCTCCCTCTCCCTCTCTCTCTCTCTCCCCCCCCCCTCTCTCTCTCTCTCTCTCTCTCTCTCTCTCTCTCTCTCTGCCAGTCCGGATGGCAGTCCGTGGACAAACTTTGGTTCGATGATGATGCCAAGCATGCACCTGAACATATTGGAAACTTCTTTTTGAGACTGTTTTCCATCCCCGTTTAGTTTTTCCAATCTTTTCTTCTGGAAGAAGAAAAGGATGATAATGACTTCGATGTTTCGGATTATCTGAAGAATGTTGCACTGGGGGGAATAATCTAATCCTGGATTATAGAACAGCCAGATACAAAAGATCAGAGCCCCAATTTTATCCGGATTCTCGTTTTGAAAGTATGTCGAACACGCGTTCGTACATGTTACGTCGAGCAGACGCGAATGAACGAAGGAAATTGCGGTTCCGGTAAGAATACGATCGCATATGTTATAATGAACGCTGCGTTAAATACGTCTATCTTATATCTTCACGCTACTCCGTCGATTTGCAAAATTATAGGTTTAGGAATACAGGAATGTAATTAGTCATGCGATTCGAGACTTCTTGTTCAAAAAAAGTAATGGCTTATTTCATTAAAATTAAATTACAAGCTTATGCTTATTCTAATCATTGTATAATTCTTTATGATTTAACTTCTGGGCATTACATGACAAGCACAGAGTCATATTTTATAACAGTTAGGCTAATATTAAGTTACGTTAGGTGCGCGTAAGATGTTGCGTTCTTAAAGTCATAAGTCATAAATCAACCATCCGTATGAAACGTCCCGTTATTACGACCGAGCTCTACTGACTACTGTGAATTCAAGAAAAATCGTGATATGATGAATATATAGAGAAAAAAATCAAAATGTATGATAAAATATTCTGTTGACTGAACTCTACGTACCGTAGGCAATAAAATACTATCAGTTTTTACTGATATCTACGAAGTCAAAAACAAATATTTACAGGACAATATTGTATGGTGTCTGTTATCAGTGTATACATATGTATACATATGCAATGCAGGTTTGAGATAAATATTTTGACACGAATGTAATTCTGCCATTTTCATGATTTAGATCTTCTAATGTATGAAACTTCTACCGATTTTCAAAGTTGATAAATAAGTCCATGTTGTTCAGGGAAAGAATTTATTCGCAAACGTGTCTCTTTCGGACATGAACTTTTACGTTTCAGGAATCACTTTGCTGTAGAGTGTAGTCTAATCAAGATAAATTATCAGAAAACGTTAACCAATTCGTGTAATTCAATTAAATAGGAATTTCACAGATTCAAGTGCCAATCGATCATGGACGTGAATGTATCGCGTACCGTTTATATAGCGCTTGAAACGTTAATGTAAACGTCACTCCATCATCCAGATGTCCATAATTATGGATGAGTAGACGTACGATTTGTCGGGGGCTGCTATTCAAGCCGTTAGATCGTGTGCAGCGTTAAGATAAAATTTCATAAAACGTTGGGAGAGTTATTATCTTCCGTATCTTCCGTTTCGACACGCCAGGCATTCGATATCCCCGGTGCAGCATGCAGTAGGCGTAGAAGAGAGAAATGAGAATGGGCCGAGAATATGACACTCCCTCTCAAAGGCTAGCATTAGTAAATTAACGTTTTTTTAATTGTAATCCTCGCTCAGCTCCGTTTAGTTTTATTAACTATGCATTATTACGATGCAATAAAACGCTGCAGGAAGCAATTATTCTCTAGTGGACGCGGATTTTGTGTAGCCGCGTGTCTCCGCTAGAAATAAAATCCGTGACTCAGATTCGTTCGTGCATGAATGTTTCCTTTATAACTTCCTTTGCGGGATTAGCGCGAGACCGATGATGACCGAGGGACAACCGATAGCACGTGCGTCCTCCTCGTATGTTTTTACCGCGAGACTATGAGAGACTATATTTTCCTCTTCGTTTTTTTAATCTTACGGATGTCGTGCGTTTAACATTAAACTTTAATGGCTATAGGCAATATACACATATCATATTTATGAGGATAGTTTATACTCGAAGACGCTTAATTGCTTCGAAATAATATAATGTAATCATTAGTTCCTTATAATACAAATTGCATTTGAAATCGTCGTAGATAAGAAACTAATTGATGATAAGCTATACAAATCGTTTATAAAATTTTTTTTTATTTGAATTTCAGATCCGCTAATTATATCAATGCTACCAAGCAGTGTGAACTTTCGGATATGGACAGGCTGACGGTTGCGGGCTCGAACGCCTTCCAGGCAGCGAAGAGTGTGGATTATTTGGAAAACCATTGCGTGGAAGAGCCAGTGAAACTTTGCGAATTTAAGAAATTAACCGGCCGTATATTAAAGACCGTGGACTCTGTCTATCAAGATGTCAGCACGTCCGATGAATGCCGCGAATTGTGTCTGAATTCGCCATTCCGTTGCCATTCTTATGATTACGGTGACACCGGTGATATGGTCTGCCGTCTTAGTCATCATTCCCGTGCCACTCTTTCTGACATTCAGGTAAGAAAAATTCGAGCGAACAAAAATTCTTATTTTTAATGTCACGCGAATAATATCGCGACCGCGAATGAAATTGCAAATTTAAATTTATGAGGAAAACTTTTACGAATTAAATTTCGCGAAGCAATTGAGATTGTTGCTATGCGAGAAATGGACATTGCTCGTGTTCCAATTTACTTGCTGAGCTTGCCGTATGCAGTTTAATTCATCGGGAGTGTTTAAAATAGAGTCCCGTGTAGCTTTGCGACCAACGTGTTGTTTTGCTCACCGCATCGCAGTGCGGATTCTTGAAAGGGCCAGTGGGGATTTTCTATAAATACGATTACGTTCCACACATGCAAACCAGGTTGAACAATCCGCCGAGGGCGCATTCGTGGAAAATCGAGTTTCCATTGCAGACGCTTTCCCTATCGAACTTTTGGGTAACACTTGAGTTCAGCCGAATGTGAATCGCGCTTGGTATCCCGAAGGGAAAATCAAAAGAAAAATTTAGCGACCACCAATTCGTCGGGTATCCGATTATCTACGCCTTTTTACACTCCATTATAAATACGGGGACAAACACTAATACCAGAACATTAAACAATTCTTCATACGAATAATTATTGTAGTGGAATATTTAAACAGCGTTAAGCGAATCGGAATATCATTTTGACGTCACAGTACGGATAACCATACGGGTTTCATGCACAATCATTCACTCGGAGATGAGCAAATAATACATATAATGGGAAGATAATCGTATGCGTGGGATCCGTGACGGGTTCCATGGGTGGTTATGCAAGCACATCAGCGGCATCTCCACAAATATACAAATTATTAACTGTGGAGATAGCGCGAAACGTCAAGAGTATTTATCAGTGTAATATTCGCGATTAATTTGTTCATCGAAGAGGACCATCGAGCCTCGAACGAGAAGCGATAAATACCGCCATATAAAGGGATTTCAAATAATTCTTTAAAAGTGACAAATGCGTGAATCAGAGCGGATTATCATTCTAGGTATAAATGAAAATGTACGCGTACACGTCGTATGCATATATCATTGATAATTATTGGTTTTTGATGTATTGTATCAAATAAATTGGAACATGACGCTTTAGATGTGGAGAATAAAGAACATGGTTAATTATTTCGATAAATAAAATTATATATCATATTTCACGTAATATATTACAGAGAAAATGAAAATCACTTCAAATAAAATACGAATTCTTTTTAGATAGACGGAAACAATTTTATTTTAAAATGCTGTGAATGCTTTTTTTGTGTAAATTACGAATTTCATACGTTCCTAGCCTAGGTGTACGTGTTATCGAATATAATATAATTGTTATGCGAACTATATCACTAAAGATTCAATGTACAGTATGTTGTAGTGAAATTTCGATATACACTTTCCGTTCGTTGTTCGATTCTCGTCATAAATTCTCTGGAAGTTTTTGTGTAAGCCCGATACAAGCTATCAAAATCTCCCAACCATGATGAAGCGAGCAAAATAGAAGATTGATCAATAAATCGCGGGGTAGCTTCGCGAAGTTTAATTGCGAAATATCCGTGCTTTGCGTATTTTGGAATTTATCACTGCCATCCGCTATAATTCCTTTAAATTAATACCGCGACAAATCGCATTAACGCGATATGCATCGAATAGTACACGATAGGGAGCGATGAATAACGGCCCGAAAACAAACGATAATTTCAGGAACCGTATCTCGATGTACCGGAAGCGGCCACGTACGAACTGAGCTCCTGTTATAATGTGACCATCGATTGTCGCGCTGGCGATATGGTGACCAGAATTCAGACCAGTAAGCTCTTTTATGGTAAGGTGTACGCGAAGGGTTCACCCAACTCATGCGTGCAGGACGTCAAGGGTGCGCTCGAGTTTGAACTTCGCATGGCGTACGACGATCTCGAGTGTAACATAAGGCAGCAGGGTCTCGGCCGGTATTTGAACGATGTGATCATTCAACATCACGACACCATTGTCACCAGTTCCGATCTCGGACTGGCTGTGACTTGCCAGTATGACCTCACTAACAAGACCGTGTCGAATGAAGTTGATCTCGGCGTACACGGTGACATCACGCCTGCTCTGTCGGAGGAAGTGATCGTTGACTCGCCGAACGTCGCCATGAAGATTACCGATCGCAGTGGAAACGAGGCCATTCCATCGGCTGAAGTCGGCGATCCTTTGGCACTCAAATTCGAAATTCTCGATCCTCACAGTCCTTACGAAATTTTCGTTCGCGAGTTAGTCGCTATGGATGGTGTCGACTCTAGCGAGATTGTTTTGATTGATTCGGATGGCTGCCCCACTGACCATGTCATCATGGGACCACTCTACAAATCGGCTACCACTGGCAAGGTAAGTCCCAACATATCATATAATTTCTACATTTTTATAAAAGTCTTGTTCAATAAATTCATAAAAAAATTAACGGTAGAGAATCAAAAGATAAATTTAACAACAAGTAGTGCAAACAAATGAAAGTTTCCATCTCATGAATAATTATAATATATATCTTCTTTCTAATTTTACGTTAACAATAATTTCCCATCACTATGGTGACATAAGTCATAAGTCAAATAAACAAATTCGATACAAAGTAAATAATAAAGAGATATTTAGAAAAAAAATCACATATAAAACCGTATATACGCATAGTTTGAAAGTAATAGAAAATACAGATAAATGTCGATTCTAATTTAGCGATCGAACATGAGATACCCAGAGGACAAGATGATCAAGGTGATTGACGCCTTTAACATCGATGCTTATTGACGTGTATTTTGTGGGAACGCGCGCGTGCCTCGAAATACGCGCGGGTATAAAGTGACTAAGTGGGAAAAAGAGTGAGATGGAAGCAGACACGAGTCAACCGGCTAATCTGACTTCATGCTAATCAATCACCCAAACGGATTTTATGATGGGAAGCAATTTGCCCGGTCTGTAATAGGTCGCGTCGATGATGCGCCGCCGTCTTGGCGATGACGTGCCGTGACATGCCTGGCATGCGGGCGCATTGGTCTGGTAACGATCATTACTTTCCGTGTGTTCCACATAAGGGAGCATAAGATTATCTCCGATGCCGAGAGTAAGAGCTTAAAAGCGAGATTGGTTCGATCATCATCCTAAATAATTCGATTTTCACTCGTAATTTGTCAGACACATTGCATTGAAGTTTTTATGATTTTTATGAATTTAATAATTAAACACGCTTATCATATAAATTCTCACAATTTGCCTCATAGCATATGGAATAATAAAACAAGAAAAAAATATATAGATAAACTCGCAGATATGATTGAGAACTAACGTCTTTCATTCAAATGTATGAAGACGGATCATTAAATAATGAAATACCGTTGCGTTCAAAACGACCGAGCTCGTAGAACCACGATTATTACTTCCGCGTTTCCCGCATAAGGTAACATGGGAATTGACTTTGCGATCCCATTAGATCGCGAAAAAATAGTTTAATCCTCTACTCTTTCTCGCGCGATGCGTGAAGTATCGTGGGTGAGCTAGAGCGAAAACGCATTAGGGCGGAAGTACAATAATTCTTGTGCGGTTAATAGGTAGGCGATCGCCACGTATTGACCTCGATAGACCAATTACACATAGACCGCTCATACATTTTGTACGATGACTCGCATGATATAACGTCAGACGCGCGCCGCAACGAGAAATATGATTCTGCGAGCTGGGCATTAATATATCTGTAAAAATGTTTCCCGATAATTCGAGCAGTCTTTCTTACGCTAGTCTAATCGGTGATATAACATGGCTTAGACTTTTCCAATTATGTTTTCTTTCTGTATCGGGCTCGCGAATATCGCGGAAGTATCGCGGACGGAGAGCTTTCTTTGGCATTGTGTTCGAGAAGCGCAACATTCGAATCAGCTGATGCGCAGTCGTGGACCGCATAGCTTCATGTGTCGACGAGTAAAACAAACGGATCGTTATGATAGTGGCAGGTAGAAACGAGTGCTGGAGCGAAGGTGGAGCAATAAGAGGCGCATGGCCTCGTTAACTCGTCGTTCCACATCATTTGCTCGCGCGAGCACGGCCGCGGTACGGCGCAATATCGCTTTATTAGAAAGTAATAACAGTCGTAGTAGAAACAAAGAGTAAATTTATATCGAGTACGTACGTAAGATGCCGAGCATCAAGATATATCACCCACAGTCTTTCCTGTATCAGGCGTCGTGGCGCCGTTTTCCGGTTTAGAACGTGCGCACTGCGCTGGCTGATCTCGTTTCCTGACCGCGGCTGATCACGAAGGGCTAACCCCATTTCCTGTCGAACGCTGCTCAATACGAAGAGATAGAGATCTCAATGTGAATTTGCCGATCTCTTGGTGAATTTTTGTCGAGCAAGCAAGAGTAAGAAAAATTCATCGCTGTATTCAATTCTCATCTCGCACGTTTAATCAAAACGGCGGGGTGTAAATTCTAATCTGTAGAAGCCGTAACGTAACTTCAAGAAGAAGATTTCATCGCAATCGTTCGCGCCGTATATTATCCGTACGCACCTTATTTACCTGTCGATTGGCATGAATGATAAAACGCCTGACAACAACTTTGATATATGCCACGCTATCAGCTATCAATAATCTCCGTCGTTTACGACAGTATACCGTCATTATGATATGGTAATAAACGTTCGCAACATTGATTCTCGGTAAACGGGCATCGTTTGACCCGAGATATACCCGATAGCAAGAAGTTGCCTGTTCATTCTTTGTCTTTCTTAATCTCAGGAGGCTAAAATCTTTTCTCCGTAGATATTGGTAAGCTAATAAACGATTAATAATTAATTATTACCGGGAACATTATAGTGCTTAGTTAATTTCAAGTTGATCAAAACATTTACGATGTAATTGATAAAAACATTTGCAATTACAGTAATTAATTATCTATCAATTAATGTTCTGATAATATTAAATTCGGGACAAGTGAATGTATACATTGGATAATATTTAATAGATGCCAAAAAAAAGTGTAAAGTCTAGTCTGTTAAAATTATTTTAGCAAATATAATAATATATTTGTGAACTTGAAAGTACTCTTATAAAATCTGTTTAATGAAGTATTCGTGATATGAAGAAGTGAATTGTTCTCCATTGAATGTTCATATCGTTGGTTATAAAATATATATCTCATGTATGTCACATCCTTTACATATGCGAGAACTTATTCACGCCATTAATAGCACCTCTGATAATCAGAAATAGTTTATCTGTCACATAAATATGGACGATCGTAAAATGAACAAGCGAATGCGTCGCGAAAGTCAACCGATATACAACGCCGTTGATTTTATTAATCTTAGATAAGGATAGAAACAATGGTTGAAACGAGCGAAGCGGCAGTGTCAAGGATGGTACAGCATTGCGTCTCGTCTAACCAGAAATTTGCCAAAAGTTCGGCTTTCCGGTATGTCCGTCACGTAACTGGGCCGCGGTACGAAAGCTCTCTTCCATTTCACAACCGGTTTGAATGAAATTGGAAACATTTCTCAACCACGTCCATGTACGTAAACTCGTAAGGGAGCATGTACCCCTCTATATATGTAGGGATGAACCAGGCGGATAGGGGAGAGCCTGCGGCCGACTTATAAAGCAGACAAGGGGGATCAGGTTGAGCTACGCCATAAAAGCGCGGGCGGCAAGCCTTACGATCTGACTGATCTGATGCGGTACATTTATGACGGACTCTCCTCTTTCCCGTCCTTTCTCATCGCCGACGTCGTTGCCGCTGAAGGAGACTTATCGTCGGCATGTATACCAGATGCCGCGGATACGGCCTGTGTTTCTTTTCCCGGCATGCACCTATATATGTACCTCTCTCTATTTCTCTTTCTCTGTCTTTTAAACCTCGTCCCCAGGCTTTCCTCTTCATCCTCTCTTCTTCCTTCGATCCGCTTATGCTTCTTCTCCCATCCGCTTCGAATGCAATCGCTCTCGCTTTTCCCCCGCGGAGAATGGACCTTCCGCTACTCTTTCTGCGCGAGATGACGTTGGGTTAATAAAGTTCCGCTCGTTCCACTAGACGCGCGCAGGCAAAGAAATGGCTAAATGAAGCTGTACGTGGAACGAAGCATATTTTAATGTCTTACTTCCCGCCGATAATATACGTGCTCGGTGTGTAAATACGATGAACTTGGTAATGCGCCGCAGAAACCAGTTTTCGACGTACACATGAACATGGCGCTAACCTTGCGTATACCGGTCTTTCTCGGTTTCAAGAAAAGTTCAGCTTCGGGAAGATCGCGTCGAGACTTGACCCTGCGAGCAGGTAGTGAATGATCTGAATGAAGAGAAATCAATGACGAGCCATGTGCGCGGACGTAGCTATGAATATATTACAGCCGGTGTTCCTCGGTGGAACGATGATCGCGAGATTACTCTGCGGACGACGGGTCTAACGAGCGAACACGAGTGATTATCATATATTCGTTTCGTAAGAAACTGTGAGAGAGAAGGAGAGAGAGAGAGAGAGAGAGAGAGAGAGAGAGAGAGAGAAGAGGGAGAAGAGGAAAGGGAAAAGAAAGAATTCTCTGTAACAATTCCTATAATATCAGGGTGGCGGTAAAAAATTCCGGAGCGATATAACAACGATAGATTGTCGACGAATAAAAGATTTTAACAGATAAGTCCGCTTGTCGCGAGAATATAGGAATTACAGCAATGCGCTTGATCGCACCATTTGCCAGGGATAGATATAGCACTCTAATGGCGCGCGTAAAAGCGGGTACTTGGACTGTTTTTCATGTCATAATCCCGTGTAATTGCCGTTATATGGCCTTACCTAATAAAGAGCAAAAAAATTCAACGCAGCTGCCGCGGGACATGAAAAACCAGTTTCAAGTGATCATCATCTCTTACGCATATTGCGTGCGACGACTGACGCCCATTGGGTTACGCGATCTCTTGACATCCGCATTCTGTAATCTCTCTTCTGTAAGAGCTTTGCGTTTTTTTTTCTTGTGTGCTCGTGTGACGTCGTGATCACGTAAAATCACGTTGCCGCGCCCGCGCGCGTTCCTGACTATGGAATATAGTTGAAAATTTATGTGAGAGCGACATATGGGTAAGATTACCATTATTCCGCATTCACACTGAATTCTATGAGCGAACGACCGCCCGTGTCGGAATTTCAGAATTAATGCGACACTGCTTAGTTAAGTCGACGGCACCGACATCGTGTATGAATTACGAGTATGTAAAAAAAGCAAGATACGCGCGCGTTCCGCAGCTGCCTCGCGCTGATTACATTTACTATTGTTAGGTAGTTCCTAACTTTTGTGAAAAACGTCAAGTATAAATCTGTCGTCTCGAAATCCACGGCAAACATACCAGTCTCAGTTAACACTGGTGCCTGATGGTACTTTAATTTGTTTCTTGCTGAAACAATGAAAAAAAACTACAGAAATTCTATACAACTACCGGGATAATAAAGAGCGACGAAAGAGAAGTGGTGACGAGGACGCGCTGTAAATGTCATAATATTGGTACTGTAGTTTGCTAACGGTATGCGAACTCGACAAAAGCCCTGAACGGCGAAATCGTTGCGTTTCGAAGAGCCATTCGGCACAGGTGTTTATGTATTATCCGAGCGACAAGTAACGGCGTGAAACAATTGGTTACGTGACTTGCAATCCGTCGAAAGGGACCGATGGAGTTCGACGCGAGGAAGTTTTATTACATTCCACGTATCGAATTTTCTGCTTCTCGTTGAAATGTATTTACACGCCGTGTAAATTAAAAGTAAAGATCATAATGTTCATTTACTTATCATTACTGAGTATCGAATTTTGAATTTATAGAAAATTAAACTCTGTTACTCACACACGTAAATGCAATGGAATCAAATGTAGTTTACACATTTCATGCTGCGTTAATTTTAAGACTTCATCACTATGCCATATGACCCGCAATATTTTTATTTGTATTTGTTATATTTATCAAATAATATATATTTTAAAATGGTAAACAATTATAAATATTACTATAAGAAAAAAACCTAATGTATTCATGTAACCAATATTGTATCATATATTATAATTATGTATCTATGCAATATACTGAAAAAGTAATGTATCAACAGTATTATTTTAATCGAAAATAATCTCGTGGTTTAATAGCAGTATTAATGCAACAAATAAAATTTTATTAAAACAAGAGCATGATTTGTTTCATGATAATGTTATTGTGAATTAACACAATTATTTTCAATTAAAATAACACTGTTATAACATCATTCTTTTTAAGTATATAATATCAAATTATTTTATAATTATTTCATAGCTAAAATATTAACTTGAACGGAAAATCTAACGTGGATCTATGGAACATGTTAATATTCTGTTAAATTAAACAAACTATGTGTGAATGTATCATTTTTTTTAAAGTTGTACGCTTCTTTACTGTAATAATTTTCAACTCGACGAAAAGATTCTAATTAATTGAATTAATCCAAAGCATTAACTTATATCGCTGTCTTAAATTGATTTTTTGAATTATATAATAAAATCAGAAAGCATTTTTATTAGCTCTCACGAATGAATATCTTACGATGCTCTCATCAGTAATCTTCTTTCGTTTTTACAAATTCTCAAGCGACTTATGACCTTTTTTATCCTTTTCCTTTTACAGATATTGCTGTCGCACTTTGACGCCTTCAAGTTCCCGAGTTCGGAAGTGGTGCAGTTCCGCGCTCTGGTCACTCCGTGCATGCCGACTTGCGAACCCGTGCAATGCGACCAGGAGGAAACGACTGGTGAACTACGATCGGTGATTTCCTTTGGCAGACGCCGACGCCGTCGTCGCTCCACTGCTGTTGGCACTCAGAGTCGCGAGGACCTCCTCCTCGTGCAATCCATCCAGATTACGGACAAGTTTGGTTTCGAGCGCGATGGTAAGTTACCGAACGTCACCTCCGCGACGAGGGATACCATCTTCGTCGAGAGTGAAGACATATCGTCGTCGATGGGAATGTGCATCAATCTGGGTGAGGCTATTGTAGCTGGCACCGTCTTTCTCGTCGCCCAGATTGCTATCATAGCGGCATGGACCTTCACCTGGCAACGACGCCGACAAATGCTGAAACACCAGGAGGCTCTATCGGTCTCCGTTTCCGTACCCGGAATGCATTCCATGCCCGGGCGCACTGACAGTCTTTGTAAATTGTACGACGGCGGATATTCCGCGCGTCGTTTCTGAACAACTTCTCCCATCAGCTCCCACGGCATATCGTCAATCTCGTCTTCCTGCGTAAATCGCTATTAACGAATCTTTGGCTGACTTCACATGGACGTGAGTTCTCAAACCGGTGCGTGCTGCGAAGAGGATCGTGCGCGTATCACGATTCTCGAAGCGATCAGCAAAAGTAATATTCTCACGCGGCTCTCTCTTTGAATCTTTCTATGGAATTCGGATGGACGCTACTTCGTACTATATCAAACTTCTACGAGTATCGCATTGCGAGGTTGCAGCCAATATACGTAGCTTTTAGTAGAGCATGCCCTTTACCACCCACGCTTACCTTGTAGTCGGGTGGAAGCTTTGCAGAGGCGTTCTACTAATTCCAATTAGATTCGGTTAGATGGGCAGATCGCAGAGTTGAACGTATCAGGATAGAAGAACGTTCGTTCGCTACAACCAGAAACAGAAAAAAAAATAATAATCACTATCCATCTCTACGAATGTTCTTGTATCCACATTACCGTAGATATTATCACAGACGTATCTTCTTTTTTGTCCCAAACTTCATTTCCTCGCAGCTGGCAACGTAAGGAAACCGATCGACTTCGCCGTATCATTTAATTGAAGTTGCTTCTGACTTTATCTTACCGGTTAAAGTTAATTATACACTTGTGCATGCACACGTGCTAATAATGCCGGTGGATTACTGAACAGAATAATTAGGCACAATTATGCTTCATTACTTGCTACATCTGTCGCTTATTGAAGGCACAAATATCAGTGTCTCCGACACTTCTCGCCAAGGCCGCAACGAATTGTATGTATCAGCAATTTCGTCTTTCTGTCTCTTGGGTGGCTGCTTATTTTGTAGAAGAAGGTTGCAATTACGATCCGTAGCGGCAACCTTTAATTAGCGTAACGTTCAATGTTCAAGTGATTTTCATGCGTGCGTACATTATCAACGAAAATCGACGCCGTCTAAGAAAACGTTTTAGAAGCTTGAGATAATAAACAAAAAAAAAAGGGAGAATTTTCTCGTAATATCGCGTCAACATTTAATCCGTATCTGATCAGAAACGCATACCGAGGATCACACGCTTCACGCCGGGGTTAAATTTTTTACTTTGTTCCGGAATAAAAGTGGCCATCTCGCCACATCACTTCCGCCGATAAGTAATTGATAATATAACGACTGCAAAAATTCAGCCGCGAAGAGAGTAATCGATTTTGCGCGCGAGTTCGATCGGTTTCTTGCGTCCGTGCATCGCCACGCCGCAACCATCGCCGTGCCCTTTTCCCCTTCGCTTTGCTCTGCCCTCAACACAAGTTGCTTTAACCGTTCCTTTTTTTTTCTCAAGGCGTGACACGATGTGGGACACGTCTGCATGCTGTGATTCTGTAGGTGATAGAGGTTGATGCGTATTTGCTACAGCTAGGCTACCGGCATGGATTCTAATTAGCATTGGGAATTGTGCATGATTATGCAGACGTGTAGGATATCAATGTTACGGCGCGGCGAGGAGCTAGAGCGGCGAACTAAATAGGGGGATGAAAGAGGGAGAAGGGATTGAGACGGAACGAGAAACAGAAGCGGTAAGCTCGGTGAAGAGGAAAAAGATACGTGCGCAAACGGGTTGGCGCAGGGTTAATTGCCTCTTGTGGCATCTCGGGTTAAGCTAAGCTTGCGGGGGTTGAATCTAGCTTCGAGAGTAAAGGGGAAGAGGGAGGGAAGAGAGGGAGGGAGGAAGAGAGAGAGAGAGAGAGAGAGAGAGAGAGAGAGGTAATACAGGACATCACATCGAGGATAGCTATCTCTCCATACTAGAACCACGTAACCTCGACCCCTTCCGACGTAACCTTAGTCATGTCCGTTATCCTTAGCCATCCCATAGCGGCCAGGTTAATTTACATTGCGACACGTGAGCTTATCAATCTGGATTGACGTATTCGATTCGACAAGTGACAATAAAAAATTGATTGAATATGATAAAAAGAACTTTTTTCCTACTGGTTATGTAAGCAATAAAATATTCCGCTCCATCAATCTTAAATTTCATCGTCGGACATCTTGAGAAAAATTCTAAAGGACAAAGCCACGTCGATAATGTCAAACACAGAAAAATCCAGTTTGCAGCAGTCATTGTATAATATTTTCTACATGAATAAAAAATGTTTGTCAAATTCACAACAAGTAAAGAAACAGAAAGGAATAAAAAAAGCTAGTTTTAACAAATAAAAAATCAAAATATTTTATAATTTATATATATAATAAACTATTGCGAGAGTGTAGTAAAAATAATCTACATCTTAATTTATAGTATTTTATAACGGAATGCTGTTTAGCATAATAATTGGAATTGCCTATATTTCATCAAACATTACACATGCGATTTAGATTTCATTTTACTTTATAGAATCAAGGAAAAAGAAGATAGAGAAAAAAAATTGATATCAGAGGATATAATACGATACAACATCGAGAAATACAAATTGGTTAACTGTGCCAGCAGGGTCTTATCGATTTCACTACAGCACACAAAGCGGACTCATTGGAGAGATCGGATTAATTGCGAAACTTGAGAATTAAAATACACTCGTTAAGACAAACAAAGGAACGAGCGAGACAAAATGGGAGTCTCCAATCGTTCTGAAGTGTTTGCATTACAGTTAACCAAACTTGGAATTGTTCTGGTGTTTGACATTTGTCAATTTCGCGTGAAGAGGATATTCGCGATATTATACAAGATACTATCCAATTTATTCATGCAATCGAAAAAGTTATGTACATAAACAGCCGCGTATTTATTAATTAGAGACGTGAGAAAATTTTATTTTTAGTAAAACAATATTTCAATACTTTGACCTATTTTTATATTGAGGTAATCGTATGCAAGATTAAATTTGAGAGGTTAAATTGGAAAATTTTTCGGCACGAACAAGACAATATTCATTCACAAATGTTCCGCGTCTATCGGCCTACGTTTGTTGCACGTGTAACTCACTGTTAACGGCTAGTGGTCGCTAACGCAACAACAATAGCCCAACATCGAACGAAAAAGGATACATAGCGGCAGAGCGCGCGTATGTTACGCCCATCGGAATTCCAGTGTACGCTTTAATTATTGGATCTAATTGCCGTGGATATTGCTAGGTACTGCCCTGTATTCCGAGATCCCATCGATGCCAAACTAAATGGAATTTCACTCCCTTAAATCAAGCGGCATTGATCCCACAAGGTAAAAATTGAAATGCAAAAACGCAAGCGAAACTCGCATTTTTCTGATGATATATTTCTGAAGCGCGATTCGATTACCTTCGCATTACAGAGTGACCAGCAATCCGTGTCGCGGCTTGGCCAACAGATAACTTCCTTTTCCCCGCTTCACCGCTGCTTCTTACGCGTGAGATCCGCTTATAGAAGTATAAAATACAAATAAATATAAATATATAAATATGGATATAAATATATATAAATATATGTATACGTACGATGATAAACATGCCAACGAAGGTGCCTACGCGTATAATAAGTGAACGCGAATGCATGACAAACTTATGATTTTCATTCTCATTTTTTACTTTCAAAGATAACACTTCAATTATGGATTTACGTATAAGAATTTTTCGCTAACGCTGCGGTAGTATATCCAATCTGCTTGTGGTGAGAGGGTAGAGCCAATTTTATACATGTTCGATGATATTTTGTACGAACGCAATTGAGAACGGTGTTGCGCGCGCGAGCTCGCGTGCGATGAGACACTGAAACGCGCACAAGAATGCGCGCAAGGAGTATTCGTCGTACGTATGTGGTCGCTGCGTGCAACGCTTTAGCGATGTAATTTCGATACAACATGTATCACATAGGCGTATGGAGTGGCGCAAGAAAAATCTGACATTTCTTCGCTTCGCCGCGAGAAGCGGTCTCCGAAAGGAGAAAAAGAAGAAAGAGAGAAATACGAAAAAGGTATAACAGGAGATGAAATTGTCTCCACACTATAAAATGCGGGAACACGTTGGAACGGATCCTAAGTCACTACTTACATAGGGAAGATGTGCAAGATTTTCTCGCGCCACCTCGTAGACAGCGTGCATTTCGAGTAACACGATAACGATGTGCGAGCACTTTTCATCGACTTGATCGAACGATATGCGTGGCACATGTTTGATCGTGTCTGATCGCTGACGTTTGAGACTAAGTCAATGGAAACTGCCGAGTACGCGGAGTATAAGGATAATCATTAATTAATTGTCTTTACATTTAAAGAGCGTATACGATGAAAGTAAAAGGAGCAATCATGTTTCATCAATATAATAACGTAATTAAGATTAAGTTAACGCACCCCGCGGTCTCGGCGCTATGGATCGGGGCCGCGGAAGGCAATTGCGAAAGAAAGATAATATTGGGCTCGAGGACGATCGCTCTCGATGATATCAACTGCGCAATCCTGCAATCCCCGGCCGGCCGACTTGGGTAGCCGCGAGCAATTCAACGCGGCCGGCGTCGTCGTTTCTGCGTACAAGTACCACTCGCTTCTTCTTCATCTCCTTTTCCCCGTCCCTTCCTCTCGCTACCCTCCCATATCGTCCATCTTAATGAGGGTTGTGTTTATATCCTGTACTTCTCTTACCAGGAGTATCTACGAGTTTGTAGAGATGTTGGTGCTTGTCCTCGAGCCTGAGGTGCGCGCCTGCTCCGTCGTAAGCTCGAGAAGCTCGAGTCTGTTCTGTACCATGACAAGCGTGTATTTCTGCTTTTCTCTATCTTATGTACGTGTTCTTTTCTATCCGCCCCCTCGCACCCATTCTTCTTCCTTTTCTTCTTTTTCCTGCCTCCCTTCTTGCTGCCGAGCGCGCCATATCGGCCGCTGCCGCATGGCGCCGCATCGATCTCTCGCCAAATTAAACCATTTTCATCGCGAATACATACGTCACGTACAGAACTTACCCGACGATCGCGAGCGTTCTTATGTTATATCCGCGCACCAGCATATAATCGCTTATTTATTTTTTACGTTAACGTACATTGCCCTTCAAGAATACTCGTACTCTATCACGCCTATTTTTTTCCCATCCACGACCAGCATACCCACTACCGTTTTAATAATACGCCCGTCATACCATCCACGCATTGAAACTGCTATGTAATTTAACGAATCACTCTGCTGACGTTAAACGTAATGTGTGCGTGTTTCTAATTAATTCCCATTTTTTTTCTACATTATCAAGACGTATCTTTCTCGCCAAACGTCGTATATGTCAGTACCGTAACACACACGTTGTACATAGCATATATGGTACAGAGAAAATAAACTCATTTTATAACGAAAAACGTCATTTTTCTTTCCCGTTCTTTATGACACGTGTAACTTTCCTCGCGCCCGGTTTTGTAAGGCTACGTTGGATCCCAGCCAAAGCTATACTTCTCTACATAAGAAAAGTCCTTGGGATGACTCGCGTAAACGGAGAAAAGAACAGCAAGGAGAAAGTAGTTACTACCTGTGGCGGTACGGTTAAGATCGGCGTTGACGATAATAATCCTTCTGTCGTTGGCAAATTATTTTCATACGTATGTACGGAAAGAGACCATTGTAAAGAAGATTGCAAAGTTCTTAACGAGTGTTATTGTTAGTTACTAGCTAACCAGTTCGACAAATTCCATGATCGAATCATTCGAGAAAATTATCCAATCAATCTCTCGTCACGCAAGATGTTAAATCGGGGACGAACGCTCCTTCATCTCAGTGGAAATAAACTGGTAAGTTCATATCGATCAATATATCATGATGCGATGTTCTGCGATGACAAACGAGCGGAACGGTAAGATATCTTCTTATAGAAAATGATTTGCAAAATATTTCATTGTGCGATTAATAATTTTGCATTAAAATTCTGCATTCTTTAAATGTATCGTCTTAGAATTATAAACCAAGGATGAAAATAATTAATATGTAGATTTTTTTTATTGCTAAACATATCAAGCAAATTGTAATAAACTGAATAATTTGATTTTATGGTAACGCATAAAAATATATGATCTTCGTGCTATCTGTCTGTTGAATGTCATATTTAATCATGGACGAGAAATCCATTTTCCTCCCATGTAACTAGGACATAACGTTCCCATATATCACATTTCACGTAACGTGTAATTTTAAAATGAGATGCCTCCAACTTGAAATTCACATGCAACATGATGTTTACGATATCAGTGCAACAGTAACTAACTGATATTCTGTATATATACGCGACTGAATTTAATCATAAAACATGTTTTCTATTAACAATGATCAAGAGTTTGAATAATAATTTTGGATCAAATTCTACTAACTAATGAAAATTAAATCTCTTCGTGACGCTCAAAGTTTCAAGCGCAAAGAGATTCGCATCAGAAAGGAGGAGCCGCGAGTAAAAGGAAATCCAATATATCGCGAGTATATAGGTGTGTCGTGCCGCACGAGCGAAAAGTAGACCATGTAAATGTCCAAGATCACTGTTTCCAGCATCCGCTAGTTGCACTTCTCCGATTCAATAAGCGTGAGAACCTTGTCGAGTGGTCGCGAGGAAGAATATTTATGAGAAGAATATTAATAGCCAACGTTACTCGAGTGACGGGAGATTCACAACAGAGAGAGAACTATGAAAGAAATATGATTTTTCTCTATTATAGTAAAACCATCATCTAATTGTTATTACAACTCGATCTCAGTTTTAACAAATATATTGTACAATTTACAATTATGAGCGCAATAAGTAGTCAAGTCATGTTCACAAAATGAAAGCAAGAGAGATAAACCAATTAGACAATTAGAGATTTTCGCGAAAGAGTTCCTTTTTATTTTTCTTTTTTCAAACAAATAAATTTAATCGATTTCATAATCTTATAAAAAATCTCTATAAAAAATATACATATAAACTATTTTAATTATATAAACATAAGATTTATCAATAATTTGTTAGTTATCAGAATATTATATGAAACTATACAAACTATATATATGATTATATGTAAAAAAAATAATGAGAACATATGAGTTAGCAAAGTTTCTCGTAATTATAACAATTTTTCAATGGATCCACAATATGTCACACACAATATCTATTACATTAGATAATATAAATTAATAATTAGAAATTAGAAATTAATAGTCTAAGCTGTCTTCAAAGTAT
>NW_017259192.1:4622091-4623920 GCF_001594045.1 Atta colombica | reverse complement strand
ATATATATATATATATGTTTTTCTCATAAGAATTGATTATTAAATTATGTTTAGATTTTATTCAAGATATAGACACAATTTGATTTTCTCATTTTACAAATATGATGTTACAAATATGATGTTACAAATAGACCCTCCATAAATCCATTTACTGATTCGTACTTTTGAAACAGTTGAGTTTTTAGTTGAGTTTTTAAGCCACTATAGATGTAGGTTTCAGATACAGAATATCGAATGCATGAAAAAGTTGGAGCAATTGAATTTCCCACCTAATCGTATCCTGCAGTATACAGTAAAAAACATACGTTAAAAGCATAAGAAACTTTCGTTCGTATCCGCACTATTTTGCGTAGTTTCATCCATCTACGTAATATCGCTTCCTTTCACAGTGGCGCACAAGGAAAAAAGAAGACTTTTTCATCTGGAAATCGTGCCGCTGCTAGTTTTAAGGCAAACACCGAGATTATCAACGTCTGGTCCCCAATCGAAGCGCTCTCCGGGATGCAATTTATCGCGCATAAAACGAGAGCGTAAGTTGCCCAGGTACGATTCGGCGAGTTCATTCCGCGGGAATCGACTCTATGTTAATGAACCGGATCGAGATAATGCCACGCGATGCTGCTAGTTTACGGTTCTGCTAACGCGGTCGGAAGTATATAGCTATCGGATGACAGAGGCAGAGCACAGCCTTATCGATCCAAAGTTCACTGTTTTGCTCGCTCGCTCATCGCAAGTAAAAACAAAAGAAACATATCGAGCAAGCGCTAGTTGGATGGCATAAAAGTCCTGATAGGTTCCCGATATTTTCCGGATATCTCGTTTTGACATGACGCTGCCGTCTTCGTCGTCATCGTACGATAACGGAGCTATGCCGCCGAACAACTATAGTGGTATGGTCCCCTTTGGTACATGATGTGCGGAAGGAAGGCGGAGGTAGCGGCGGCAGAATTTCCGGCAACATTTGCCGACGGGAAGAGGAAGAGCAGTCGCGAAGAATTGCATGTATGAGAGAGTGAGGAAGAAAAATGGAGAATAGGATTGCATGAAAACACACGGACACACTACGTACAAATGGCGCTTCGAATCTCCGACTAGAACGCCGAAGATTCGTTTCTCACAGCGGCGACATTGTGTCGCTACGAACAGTAACGTTTTATTTATTCTGCTGTAGAAAAATATCATGGCGATGTTGAACACTGATATACGTAGCAATTACGCGAACATATTCGTTTATTGGTCTATCATGAATTTTTATTCGCCTTATTATGTCTACATTGATCGGACGTGTTGCAGCTATTACAGCTTCTGATTAAAACTTTTATGTACCTCCGCTAAATGGCGACCGATAAAAGAATTTATGCTATATCATTATTCGATCGATTTAGCGTCATAATAATAATAGTAATAACAATAGTCCGCATATTTTGTAGAGAATAAATTGTGATACTAATTATTTTCAATTTTTTGCCAAATATATTACATAAAGATATCAATCAATATTTATAAAATATATAATAGTCATTGGCAATAATTTTGATAAATATTATTAATTGGTAATCTCAGAATTTGTTTTAAAACTAATAGTGGCATGATCTTCAAATACAAATATATAAATTAATTCTATTGATTCGATTCTACTAAACCCAAACTATAATTTACTTTCTCTCTCTTTGTAACTAATACTTTAACTTTTTATTGATCTAAACGATAATCGTATAATAAATTTAAATATACCAGTTAGGTTAAAACGAAATTAGCATTAATTAAATTATAAAAATACAATTAAAGTAATATATTTATAACTTAAGTATTTATAAATATGTATATAA
>NW_017259192.1:4609296-4621991 GCF_001594045.1 Atta colombica | reverse complement strand
CATTAATTAAATTAAAAAAATACAATTAAAGTAATATATTTATAACTTAAGTATTTATAAATATGTATATAATATATATATATATTACTTCTGTTTATAATTAATGTACGTATAATTAATATTAATTATAATAATTGACGACTAATTATAGTATACAGTTCGAGAATCTACAAATTTACAGTGACAATCAATATAAATACAAATAACGTAGACACATATTAAAAAACAAAGAATCTCAATAATTGACAATATTCTATTTTAACAAAATAACGTACTAGTAGAAAAGTGACGTGTGCGCGAGATCATCAGTCATTGCGTCAGGCGTCATCATGAATGAGAAACGCCGACTATAAGACATCTACCATTTATCAAAAGTCGAGACAGTCCTATCGAAGTGTCTCTACGAAATTATCTGCTGGCGGCGCTGGACCCACGAGATTCCGGACAATCTGTCCCAGTCGAATTATTCAACATTAACCTCCAGGTTATCGATCTGCCGATTCTGAATATTCGCTAGTTCATGACAGTCCATTCTCGATTCTTGTGTGATTTCGGCGAAGTATCTCTTTGGTCCTGTTCGAAGCGAGTACTACTTTCGTAGCCAAGGTTTCCTACTTTACGAGCCACATTTTCTCCAAATAAGAATATGGATCAATAAGCGGTATTATATCATCAACGAAAACGATAATGATTAAATTATACCGCTCCAATAATTAGTAGCATATATAGTTTTAAGAAACTAATATAACTCAAGCTATTAAAAACGATTTCATTGCAAGGAAAAAGATGTAGCCTTCAATAAAAGATTACGCAGCAAAAGTCATTTGATTCCGAATTCATGGTCTATAAATGTTCCGATATCGCTTCTAACGCCCGACCCTTGTAGAGCTTAGTATGTGTTTCAAAAATATAGCCCAATAAATACTTTGTAATTCCTTATGGGTTTTGTTTTCCTGCACACATGCATTACGCGTTGATATATTGTACGCGATCCACTAAAGTTCGTCTCTCGTTCGCGTTTCGATTACATCAAAAGTTGTAAACCAAATCGAAATGTGCATCAGGCGATCAAGGAAAGTGGCGGCGGCGTAAATAGCGAAGTGGTTTTGCTCGGAATGTCGATGCTGTGATCGGCAAGGAGGTCGAAGTGGTGCGACCACCGAACGAGGTTGCTTGGCTCATCTTAGCCAGGTCTTGTGCATGGTCGGGTTAGGTAAGGATTGTTGCGCAGCATTCAAGCAAGAAAAGACGACAAGCAAAACGAATTGAGATGGGAGATGTGACAAGAAATGGGAGCGAAATCTGACACATGAATGGCAGTGAAGAAAAGCAGATAAAAAATATATATACGTTACAATCAAAACGATGAACAGCATACAATCATGTACTTTACTATGAAATTTTTGAAAACTGCACAGTTTAGTTTGTAAGATATATGCAATTTATAATAAAATTTATACAAATTAATAATAAAATTTATACAAACTATTAGAACTATTATAAACTCATAGTTTACTCGCGAAAGAAATAAAGTTAATATAAAAGAATTATATACAATATTATTTATTTATTATAGATTATATGAAGAAAAATAACATTTATAAAGGAATGAAACTCTCTTGCATTAAGTTATAAGTTTGCAAGTTTAGTTATGTAATATTAGTGTAATATTACATTTGTTGTAGTGACGATTATATCATAACGTATTGAAATATCGATGAGTATAAACATACATGTAAATAGCATTTTCATACTGAATATGGAATATTGAAACTGAGAGACTCGAATAGTTGATAACAGATATATTATTGTTAGAGTTTAGTGGGTATGTTTAGATATATGATGCATAGATATTAAAGCTAACTGCCATTCGCATGATAATTTCTTTCTTTGAAACGCCAAGTTATGTAAAATGTAATAAACGATTAGAACTGTCAAATGAATTCAAATGAAAATGCTTTTTCGTTTTTCGATAGCTTTCGGTTTCAAAGTTTTACCGATTTATTATACAAACGATGACATTTTATTTCGATACTCAGATCTATTCCATCGCATTCTTTATGTTATTTAATATGAATGCTGGTTTTCTTGATATAAAAAAGAAAAATCATTAATATTCCTAACGTGTGAATATAATCCTAATTACATCTTTTATTATTTTGTTTTATTTAATTAGATTTAAATGGAAACCTAAAACATAAATCTCTAAATCTTTCTTCAGTTCAAGCTTCACGAACTCTTAGGACATTTTTGTCTTCCCGGTACTTATGCCTAGCTTTCGTATCCTGTCCGCTTTTCGCTCGAACATCTACCTTCATCTTCCAGCCGTCCTTCCAAGAGCCAATCCGTCTGACTTCTCGTTGCACTCGTGAGTCTCAAGTATTCTCCTGGTTGCACAGCCACGCAAGCCTTATTCAGAAAGACCTCCTTGCTTGTCCGTTGACTGGAAATACAGTCGAATTCAGTGGGCTCTCCTGACTTAATGTGATAAAATCGTATCAGGAAGTATTTAGATAACCAAATAGTGATTACAAGAGAAAAAGATTTAGGCGAAAGATTATTTTCTCACGCTCTACAATGATTTAGTGCTAGTGCATCAAGAGACATTAGTAAAATATTTACAATTAGATAAGGAATTATTTCTGTCATAAAAACGTGTTTGTCGATTGCGACTGAAAATAGATAACTTTTTATATATAAGCATTCATTGTCTATGAGATGGAAGTAAGAAATTCAAACTTGCCGACTTTCGGGATTCGGACGTATATCTGCACTCAAAGTCAATTATGCTAATGGCCAGTTCAAACTTACGAAATTAAATTGGTTTCGCAGACAACCAATTTCAACTTGCCGACTTTTGGGAGAATATCCCCTGTGGTTTAATGTAAACTGCTATCTACCATTCGCAATATATAGTGGTTAACAGACTAATTATGAGATCCTTTTACCGCGTGTAAATTTCGAACCCTACTAATATACCTTGTCACTGTTTGTTAATTATCAATAAATCTGTACAACGATGGACGTGGATTAATAGGTACATATCCACTGTATATAATGTCGCGAATAATGTACCTATTAATCCATGTCCATCGTTGTCCATGTCTTCTGTCCATGTCTTTAATTCCTAATTCGATAATACAATGTCATCAGAGAAGTGATTTAACAATCTTCGTAAATAATTTGGAAGAACATTCTACGTCAGATTTTTTTTCTTTTAAATAAAATATTTTTAATAATATTATAAATCCATTGTAAAATAATTGCGCAAAGTTTTTATAATAAATGCTATTTTTTTTAATACAATTTCTTCAGTTGATGTCGCATTGAGATAATACAATTAATATTTCAGCAACGTCTCTGAATTCGTAGTAATTAATGTCTTCAGCTTTTATTAGAAATCGGGGACGTCTTCGAGAGATTATTTCTATAGTAGCTGATTTCCCATGGGATACTAATCCTATTATGGATCGACAACTTTTTGTTATCAACTAAAGAGCATCGCTCAGCTTACGAAAAACTACAAATAAAACTTTTCTAAGATATATTTGTGTTATCCGGATTAATTATACGCAAATTAAAAAGAATAATATTTAATTGTATCTGTATTAGTGCTCTATAGATTACTTACTCTTTAGATCTCTCTCTACGAATATTATAATATATTTTTATTATTATCATCATATGAAGCTATTCACATAATTAAAAAAATATCTTTCATTAATCTCTAACAATACATAAAATATCGTTTATATTGCTTAAGATATTATATTTTCTTCTGTTATATCACATTCTTTTATCATTAATTTATTATATCTGTTTTATACTTTAAGCAATGCGTTACAATCGCTGCAAAACATAATTTTGGAAAATAAATAAACTCGATTTTCGAAGCAAATTCACTATGTCGCATTAAATGAGTTCCCAGTTATGATCACCTAAAGTTCCCGCATGGCACGCTCCACGTTAAACTTCGTTCTCTCCTTCAGCAAATTATGTAAATCCGGAAGCTGTTGCTACGCGGGGTTGTCGACACCATTTCTTCTTAAAACTAGCATTATTGCAAGCGCAAATATCTTTATTCGTCAAGGAGTTGCTTATAAGAAGAAAATAACTCTTTCTAAGGTGAGAAAATATTATAGAAATTATATATAATTTCATTAATTCTACGTTTTTCAAAATAACAAAGTGATTTCAATACTATAATTATGATTTTAGTTAAAAAATCCATTATTTTCGCGTTGCCATATATATGAAACCATTGTTTTTATTTTATAAAAGCTATTATACTATATAAAATCAGAGAATATTATTCAGAACAATTATAAATCATATGAGTGAAATGTGCAAAACATACATGGGTAAAATACATAAAAATGCACATTTCATGAAAGACCAAAAAATTTTAAACTCTCAATAAATAACTGAACTATCGAAAATCGTTACTTCTGATCACGATGTGACCAAAGAATCGGCCAACGATGCTCTTTCGATTGCGGCGCGCTCGAACTTGACTCAGTCGCTTTAATAAACGACGATCATATTGGCGAGCAATATTCGCATGGAATATAAAGAAACACGCAGGTTGTAACGCTAGTCGTACTAGTAAGAATTATGTAATTGCCAAACGGCGGTTGTACAATAATGACACATGGGCCAATGATAACATTCCGTTTCAACGGATTGTCGTTTGTGGATGGCTGGGTGGTACATGCCGGTCAGGGGATGCATTGGAGTAGAAGGGAAGGGAGAGGCAGGAGGGTGAAGGAGGGATGCACATAGAGCATGGCTCAGGGGAGAGTAAAAGAGCAGCGAGGGGCCACTAGGGGTGGCTGCAAGCGGAACGGGGCCTCCGTAAACGTGCAAGCGCCAATGCAGCATAACGACACAGCCAAATGGTTCGACCATTACCGCGCCAATATTACCTGCTCAACTGAATTATTGTGTCGAGCGGTCGCGCGAAATATCTGGCATCGATATTGAATTGGTGTGGTAGTCGACTGGGCAGGAAGGGGAACGAATAAAGGGGGTGGAGTAATGGGGACGGGGATGCATGGGAGCAGAGAGCAAAAAGAACCAGAGGAGAAAAAAAGAATTGACTTTAACGAGAATGGATCTTTGTGGAACAAAAGCCCAATTTTACAGAATAACTTTCAATAAATTCTATTCTCAAATAATACTTTCGATAAGCGAAAAAGAATAAATGCAACCGCTTACGTTTATCGGTACAGGATCCATTGTTTTCTGCCACCTTAATCGGCATTTAATTATTGGTTATATAATTATATCTAATGAGACGACAGTCTTGTTCAAGAAAATGTTCGATGAACGATAATTTATTTTGTTTTACGCCATAGAATAATCTTGTAGCTTATCCTTCGTTTCGCGCGCACCTCTTTTAAAATTAACAATACAGTCGAACGAAAAGCGGGAAAATAATGTCGTTTTCGAACTTAAAATGTATGCTATTCGGTTAATTCGTACCATTGAAAGAAGGTAGATTAAGCGAATGAAAGCACAAAGGAAGGATAAACAAAAGAGTTATTCGTTCAGATAACTAACAAAGTAGGATTAAATAACTGACAAAAATTTTTTTTCAATTCGATCCATTGGATGCACAGACGATGCCTCATATTTGTTTCGCTTTTCGACAGAGATCGGCTCGATCCAATCAAAATGGTTAAAAGTAAACTACGACTCATATTAAAATCGGATTATATGTAGATAGTCATTTTCTGCGGCATGCTGCTAAAGTTATTTGGCAGAATGCAATACTAGACATATTCCGGGAAATAGCTGTTTATAACCTGCATACATATTCTCGCTAATGTTCATTGAATTCGTTTCAGGGATGGCCATCAATTATAGTACCTGGCATGGCTGGGAGAAGCGCGCCAAACAACGATTCTCCATTTCGAGAACAAATAGTGACGATTATTTGTTGTCATTATCACGTACTGCAATCGAGAACTGTCTGTCAATTTGTATGGGATTTTGTACACGACGCGTAAAGCGCTTATAAAGAAGCGTAAAATTCAGTATTAAAAAAAAATAAATCATTGTCAATATCATTCATTTTTAATAAAACTTTCAGTATTACAACAATCAATTATGATGAATACAAATTAACATTTTTTATAATTATAAATTTTTAACTAGATCTATTCATAACATTGTAACAATAATTTTTATGATTCTCTCTTTATTCTCTTTTCTCTTTCTTCGCTATTATTAATATAATTTATGCTATAATTATAGCGTTGGTAAAAACAATTTAAAAGAACTAAATAATTACAAAAAGTTGAAATAGCAGAATTATTGTTCTCTTCTCTCGAAATATTTTCTAGGCTTTGAATTGTTCCACGGGTAATAAATGCATTCTGTCAGTTCCACACTATGTACATTTATTAAATGTGAAATTTTTAAATAATTTGCAAAAATAAATGACAAATAGACGCTGAATTAATTTAATAAAGTAATGAATAACTGATTAAAATTTTATAAGATAAAACATTTAAGAAATGACACCTCTATTATCCCGGGCTATTACTGTTACTTAATCAGATGTTTGGTTTATGGCGAAACACTTCGATGCGTTGTCGAGCCAGACAGGAACATCGACATAAACTCCATCACCAAGACCAGATCCCCCGCAGGTCTATAGCTAGTTCTTGGTTGGCTAATGCGATTGTTATTACACATATTATCTCTGCGCGAGTAATCATGTTTCACATTACCATGGCTCGTTCCCCGATCAGGCGGCCTCGTCTGAATCCTGCTGTAAAACAGTGCCCGTAAGACGACTTTGGAACGCCTACTCATACGCAAATCACCATTCGCAGACATGTGTATATTCTTTCAGCATGTTACTACAGAAACGGAGAGTGATCAAGTCGCAGTATAGTATACACGGTCTTTGTACGCCAAGGGCAAACGATACCGGCACGAATGGTTCCCTATCGCACCGCAAGTAGTTTTACATGGTACGAAGGCGTGGTATAGATGCGCCCAAGGTAAGTTGTAACATCATTCGGAGATTACGAAATAAAGGATCCTATACTCACTCGGAGCGGTTGATAGAGTGCTGAAGCCGGCAGCTACTACAGTTCGTTATATCTTGAATATTATCAGAACTTTCAAGCTTTCGCGGAATTTCGTGCGTAACATATAGATTTGCCTGGAAAACTAATGACGCTAATGGCCGTTCAAATTTCAAGAACGTATCGTATGTGAAACATTCAGAATCGAGTTTAATATCTTATGTATTGTGGATAGTTCAGTAATCACACTTTAATGAAATTAAAAATTTATCAGAAAACCGATTAACGGAATAACTATTTGCGTAAACTATTTGGTATTCAAAATTTCGATTAAAAAGCACCAAAACAAATATGTCTATATTTGGAATATCATCATATCTATGTTTTTATTTGCACTGAAAAAAAATTCCGGTTAAAAATGGATGAATCAGAATTTTCTGGTTAAATTTATTAGAATTCTAATTAGATACCTGGAATTCTGGTTGATAAATTTCTGATAAATATTTCTAATAAAATCTACTAGAATTCTTATTTTTATCAGAATAATTATATCAATCAGAATTCTAGTTGTCTCAATTATAATTCTAAGATCTTCAGATTTAACCAGAAAATTCTAATTTGTTTATTTTCCACCAGCATTACTATTTAATCCAACCAGAATTTTTCTCAGTGTATCAACTTATCCAGTATATCTGTATCAATTTATCCAGTAATCTATCCACCATTCTATTGTAGTTAATGAAATAACTATTTTATGTTAGATAATGCAATACAGACAGTTCCAATCTTCGATAGAAAAATCGAAATATCTAGTTAATAAATCTTTAATCTGTAAATTAACATTTATAATGATGTTAATTTTCCTTATATCTTATATTTTTTAAAACCAAACTATATGAATATTTATAAAAAGATAATACAAATTTTTTTATGTACTCAATTTATTAATAAGAATTTTTATAAAATCAAAAGCTATTGTTAAATGAATTAATTAAAAGCTAATAATATTTAATCTGTCAGTTTCTGATTTAATCTGTTTGCATCTCGATTCTTCGCATTATCTTTCATGTCATAATCTCGTCTACTTACAGAAAATTTCGAGCAAAAAAAAAAACAAAAATTTAACGGATGATAAAGCATCCGATAAGCGACGAAATGTCAGCTCTTGAAAACAGCTTCATCCAAATTTAATTCCCGCGATAAGTGAAACATCGATAGCTCCGCGAAAGGAGCTCTGACTTCGCGTCGTCGTCGCTTTTTATTATCGCTAACTTCGTCCTTCTCTTTTGACGGGATATACGATCTTATTCGATCTTAAGGTGCTCACCGGGAGCTATATCAGCATCGCTGCCCATCCTGATTATCCACTTGCAGAGATCGAATCGATTGAAGGGAGCCGCGCTCGCATTTTTCCGACGTTACATCCCATTACCGTGGAAGCGGTGAAGTGGTTGAAGAGGGAAACTGCAGATAGTCGTAACGAGATTTACTTGGTAGAATGATAGGGTTCAAGACGCGACACAGTCAACAGAAAAGCTGATCCCAGAGAGCTTCTATGAGTGAGTTATTATTACGATACAATCAACTTTCGTAATTACAGCCGATTTTCGAATTATGAAAATAATTGATTCAATTATAAGATCATGCGAGAAGCATAAGAATGTCTCCATGTACAATGTAAGAATATCAATTTATGTTAATCGAGTCTGTATAATCTGATATCTGTTTATCTTATTTTCTCATTTTTCTCTGCGTAATAAAGTTTCGATATTACTTCAAATTGATATTGCTATTTTTAATACCATCATGTAGAGTAATTCCTTTTTCTATCAGCGATATCATTTTTCTCTCTCAAAGCATCTCTTCAATCACTAGAAGCAACGAACTCGACAATACCGGATATCGAGATCGGTACGTTAAATCGCATACTTGACGGATTCCGCGCAGAACGAATTGTGCTTGTTCAGGCGGAATGAACTCGATTCGACGAGGATCGGTTGAAGCGACTTCCGAAATATGGGAAAATCGGAACTCTGGCCAGTCTCTTTCGCTTCCACGTTAACGGCGAAACCTCTGCCCGGAAAATTTCGACAAGAAGCCGCGTTAAAGATTCACTCGCTCTCACGTCGGCCGTATTAAGGTCGAACGAACCACTTTGCGGATGGAGATTCGAGGAATATCTGTATGCATACGTGGATGTACATTCGCATATTGACTCATGGCTGAGAATACGACGATAAATTTCTCATGAACGCGTATATACGGTCTACTTGTTTATTCCATATTTATGTATTTTTAAAAATTTATTCCAAGATATTGCTTTCTTTTTAAATTGTTGAGATCAGAAAATGGAAAATCATTTCTCTTGATTTTTGTTAGCTAAATTACAAACGCGAATAAGACTGTTTAGAACGCAGTAAACTGACACTGTAACCGTTACCTTATGTTTAATGCAATCCGTGTCGGTGACGAGACATTGATGATTAAAAGACGAAACAAGATTTTAATCGGGATAACGGCTTACGTTGTTTCGCACGTACAATGCATGCAATGCAATAAACGCATACGTTTCTTACTGTTAAGACTGCGATGTGCACAATTATTTAATAATAAGTTTAATACATACATTAACAAAGGAAATTTGCTCATAAAAAATATAAAATCTGTTTTAGATCGCAGTTTTACAGCAAATACTTTAAACAATTTATAATGTACGACGTTTAAAAAATCCATTATGGCGTAAATAAATGATGGTTCGTCAGATCATTTGTCTCCGAAACTATTCTGCAAGATTCAATATAGGCTCAGGTGTCGCTCCCGGCAAGATCTAATCAGTATTGGAATATAATTTTAGTAATCTTGGTAATCAATCTTACCCTGTCTCGACTCTGAAGGATGACATCGTGGGCGTGTTCATGTGTAACATGTACACGTACACGCACATTCACATACTATTCTCTCGATATTAATTAAACTAGTTAACAAGCACCGGGTATTATTGCTGGTTGGATACCAACTGCACAAAGGTACGAAGTCGTATTTAAGTTGATATCGCGAAGTGAAAAGGGGAAAGCAGAAACGCGGCTTCATGTCGCGAAGGAAAATCCTTCTATAGTTCTCGAGGCGAAGATTCAAGGTAACTGTACGGCGGCGATTGCCTGAGAGGATGTCTATCATACGAACAAACTTCGTCAATTCTATCTAATTGACCCTCGTACAAAGACTAAGTTTCCCGAGAAGTGGCAAAGTTTCAAGACGACATCTTCTGTTTGACCCTGGTATAACTGCCGTCTCGTCACAATAGCGATGCGTACTCTGGAATCTACACTATCATGTTTCCAAAACAACGGGTATCGATCCGACCTGCGTTAACATTAGGCAATCTTAAGGTTTACCACACAAACATCCAACGAGTGGATTGGATTCTTGGTAACAATGTTTCCTAACTTAGATCTTTAGTCAACGTTTTACCAAAAGTTTATGTTATGTACCATGGCAAAAATTATTAGAGAAAAATATATTTATTATTATTAATCCTTCTGTTATAATTGTTCACTTTTCTACTACTATGTTCCATAAAATTTTTCTTAAAAAAGTAAAAGTGAAAACGAGAAAATAAAATCTGTACAAAATTATTTATTGTTCACAAAAGTATGATTTTTGAGACATCATTACGAAATTCGCACAAAAATATAAAAAAATTTGACTCACAAATCGATATATGGATTCCTATGCATTTACCGAAAGAATTAAACGGTATAAAAATTAATGCAAATTAAAATATAATTAATGCTTGTGCATTTTAATTAAGATTTACGAAAGCTAAAACGATAAAATGAAAGGTAAACCGCGCGTACTTATTGGGATACCGTAATTTCTCTAGTTGTTGGTTTCTCTTTCTCTTGTCATTTGGTCATTTCGTATCGGAAACTCAGAGTGGTCACGTAGACGAACTGTTAATGAGATTAATAGTTACAACCTGAAATTTACTCAGAATTGAGACATGTAACCAATAATTAAATCCTGGTCAGTTCTCAAAAGACTGAAAATGATATTTCGCATATACAATATTCTTCAAATATTATTACTGTCTATATATAGACGCGTATTATCTATGTTATTATTCTTGTATTCATAATGAATGATATTTTATATAGTTAAACAAATTTTAATAGTATTTACGTTGATTCGTGATTATATCCAAATATTAATATTATTAACCATATAATAGAATTTATTAATAGAAATAATATAATATATTTCCAAAACAGATCTTAGTATAAAAATACTAAATGCAGATTTTTATATTTAATATTTTAGTAATATATGTACATTATTTCAGTTTTTATAAACTATGCATCGATATGGTTTGTCAGACTTGAAATCGCAAACTGAAGCTGAAATTAATATCCCGATTTCAAATTCGACAAACAGTATCGATGCACAGTTTATAAAAACCGAATAATATATTTACAAAAATTTGTATTTAGTATTATTATTAATCAAGATTCGCTTTGATTAAAAATAGGATTATTTCTTTTAAATGATTTATTATTGTCGGTTTAATATTGATTTGTAATTATATATTAAAATGAATTTTTGAACTTTTATTTTACAGTTACATACGTATATGTGTGTGTGCCATACATATGTTTTTTACAACTATATCAAAATAATATTTGTTCATGTCAGATTATTATTTATATAGCTTTTGATTTTAAATCGATTATTTGACTTTTTATAAATCTTTATTAAATATATTTGTGTATATAAGCACACAAAACATAAATTTCATTCATAATATTTTGATGATTAAAGTACATAAAATTATTATATAAGCAAATTATTCACATCGTTCATTTTGTCATATCATTTGATCTCATGCTGCAACTTGGTACCCAGAGATTTGTAACCGCAATCATTTCCGCAAAATACACCAGTGCGGCTAATTCATAATTTTCTCGAGGGAGAGATAAACATTCCTCTCTTTCTTGCAAGTTTTCTCATCAAGTAATCAGTTACGCTAAATACATTGTTACTTAAACCGGCGAAGAACGATTCTACTAAATATTAACTTTCCGATCCTAGCGACATTCATAAATGACAGTAATTTACCAGCTAAAATTTTCGTCAAATTGCAGTTAAAAACGATGATAAAATAATTTACTGACATTAACATGTCGCTTAGCGATTTTAATAAGTTTAATTCTTACTTATTAATATTCCAACTTATTAATATTCCAACAAATGCGAGAGTATACGCACAGAAGAATCATCGACGCGACAGATTCATGCATAGACGTTTTTCAATGGATCGATTAGATCGACATGCTGTCTTATTTATATACACCCACACGCGCATACATACGGCACGCTTAAATGCTTCCACTTGGTTTTATCGATAGCCCCTTGAATTATGGTACCACCCACTAACAGCTTTCAATCGCATAAATTATTCAGTACCGATTCCGCACCTGTAATGGAACACATCAATCCCGTGTAAACAAGATGGGTCGCATTCACAGTCGTTTTGTGATTGATTCGACCTCCTGATTTAAAATAAACATGCTAATAGAATAATTTGATTTTCGACATCCATACTATTGTCTTTATAGTTGTCAATATTAACATTATATCTTTAATTTTTATTAATGA